>NW_027227854.1:0-55635 GCF_037783145.1 Equus przewalskii | reverse complement strand
TGGAAAGAAGCCTGCACGTTGTGCCTTTCAGCTCTAGGGCAAAGTAGCACACCCAGAGCAGAAGTCCTACTTCAGCCAGATCAGGCCTGCAAAGAAACTGCGTTTCACAGGCCTTTGGAAGACATGTTCCCGGTAGGCTGTAAGAGCACTGTGCAGAGCGAGTTGTTTCTTAGCTTCCCAAAGAGCTGGAAGCAAGATGCTGTGGGGCCCAACTCGCCCTTTGGAAAGAAGCCTGCACGTTGTGCCTTTCAGCTCTAGGGCAAAGTAGCACACCCAGAGCAGAAGTCCTACTTCAGCCAGATCAGGCCTGCAAAGAAACTGCGTTTCACAGGCCTTTGGAAGAGATGTTCCCACTAGGCTGTAAGAGCACTGTGCAGAGCGAGTTGTTTCTTAGCTTCCCAAAGAGCTGGAAGCAAGATGCTGTGGGGCCCAACTCGCCCTTTGGAAAGAAGCCTGCACGTTGTGCCTTTCAGCTCTAGGGCAAAGTAGCACACCCAGAGCAGAAGTCCTACTTCAGCCAGATCAGGCCTGCAAAGAAACTGCGTTTCACAGGCCTTTGGAAGAGATGTTCCCGGTAGGCTGTAAGAGCACTGTGCAGAGCGAGTTGTTTCTTAGCTTCCCAAAGAGCTGGAAGCAAGATGCTGTGGGGCCCAACTCGCCCTTTGGAAAGAAGCCTGCACGTTGTGCCTTTCAGCTCTAGGGCAAAGTAGCACACCCAGAGCAGAAGTCCTACTTCAGCCAGATCAGGCCTGCAAAGAAACTGCGTTTCACAGGCCTTTGGAAGAGATGTTCCCGGTAGGCTGTAAGAGCACTGTGCAGAGCGAGTTGTTTCTTAGCTTCCCAAAGAGCTGGAAGCAAGATGCTGTGGGGCCCAACTCGCCCTTTGGAAAGAAGCCTGCACGTTGTGCCTTTCAGCTCTAGGGCAAAGTAGCACACCCAGAGCAGAAGTCCTACTTCAGCCAGATCAGGCCTGCAAAGAAACTGCGTTTCACAGGCCTTTGGAAGAGATGTTCCCGGTAGGCTGTAAGAGCACTGTGCAGAGCGAGTTGTTTCTTAGCTTCCCAAAGAGCTGGAAGCAAGATGCTGTGGGGCCCAACTCGCCCTTTGGAAAGAAGCCTGCACGTTGTGCCTTTCAGCTCTAGGGCAAAGTAGCACACCCAGAGCAGAAGTCCTACTTCAGCCAGATCAGGCCTGCAAAGAAACTGCGTTTCACAGGCCTTTGGAAGAGATGTTCCCGGTAGGCTGTAAGAGCACTGTGCAGAGCGAGTTGTTTCTTAGCTTCCCAAAGAGCTGGAAGCAAGATGCTGTGGGGCCCAACTCGCCCTTTGGAAAGAAGCCTGCACGTTGTGCCTTTCAGCTCTAGGGCAAAGTAGCACACCCAGAGCAGAAGTCCTACTTCAGCCAGATCAGGCCTGCAAAGAAACTGCGTTTCACAGGCCTTTGGAAGAGATGTTCCCAGTAGGCTGTAAGAGCACTGTGCAGAGCGAGTTGTTTCTTAGCTTCCCAAAGAGCTGGAAGCAAGATGCTGTGGGGCCCAACTCGCCCTTTGGAAAGAAGCCTGCACGTTGTGCCTTTCAGCTCTAGGGCAAAGTAGCACACCCAGAGCAGAAGTCCTACTTCAGCCAGATCAGGCCTGCAAAGAAACTGCGTTTCACAGGCCTTTGGAAGAGATGTTCCCGGTAGGCTGTAAGAGCACTGTGCAGAGCGAGTTGTTTCTTAGCTTCCCAAAGAGCTGGAAGCAAGATGCTGTGGGGCCCAACTCGCCCTTTGGAAAGAAGCCTGCACGTTGTGCCTTTCAGCTCTAGGGCAAAGTAGCACACCCAGAGCAGAAGTCCTACTTCAGCCAGATCAGGCCTGCAAAGAAACTGCGTTTCACAGGCCTTTGGAAGAGATGTTCCCGGTAGGCTGTAAGAGCACTGTGCAGAGCGAGTTGTTTCTTAGCTTCCCAAAGAGCTGGAAGCAAGATGCTGTGGGGCCCAACTCGCCCTTTGGAAAGAAGCCTGCACGTTGTGCCTTTCAGCTCTAGGGCAAAGTAGCACACCCAGAGCAGAAGTCCTACTTCAGCCAGATCAGGCCTGCAAAGAAACTGCGTTTCACAGGCCTTTGGAAGAGATGTTCCCGGTAGGCTGTAAGAGCACTGTGCAGAGCGAGTTGTTTCTTAGCTTCCCAAAGAGCTGGAAGCAAGATGCTGTGGGGCCCAACTCGCCCTTTGGAAAGAAGCCTGCACGTTGTGCCTTTCAGCTCTAGGGCAAAGTAGCACACCCAGAGCAGAAGTCCTACTTCAGCCAGATCAGGCCTGCAAAGAAACTGCGTTTCACAGGCCTTTGGAAGAGATGTTCCCGGTAGGCTGTAAGAGCACTGTGCAGAGCGAGTTGTTTCTTAGCTTCCCAAAGAGCTGGAAGCAAGATGCTGTGGGGCCCAACTCGCCCTTTGGAAAGAAGCCTGCACGTTGTGCCTTTCAGCTCTAGGGCAAAGTAGCACACCCAGAGCAGAAGTCCTACTTCAGCCAGATCAGGCCTGCAAAGAAACTGCGTTTCACAGGCCTTTGGAAGAGATGTTCCCGGTAGGCTGTAAGAGCACTGTGCAGAGCGAGTTGTTTCTTAGCTTCCCAAAGAGCTGGAAGCAAGATGCTGTGGGGCCCAACTCGCCCTTTGGAAAGAAGCCTGCACGTTGTGCCTTTCAGCTCTAGGGCAAAGTAGCACACCCAGAGCAGAAGTCCTACTTCAGCCAGATCAGGCCTGCAAAGAAACTGCGTTTCACAGGCCTTTGGAAGAGATGTTCCCGCTAGGCTGTAAGAGCACTGTGCAGAGCGAGTTGTTTCTTAGCTTCCCAAAGAGCTGGAAGCAAGATGCTGTGGGGCCCAACTCGCCCTTTGGAAAGAAGCCTGCACGTTGTGCCTTTCAGCTCTAGGGCAAAGTAGCACACCCAGAGCAGAAGTCCTACTTCAGCCAGATCAGGCCTGCAAAGAAACTGCGTTTCACAGGCCTTTGGAAGAGATGTTCCCGGTAGGCTGTAAGAGCACTGTGCAGAGCGAGTTGTTTCTTAGCTTCCCAAAGAGCTGGAAGCAAGATGCTGTGGGGCCCAACTCGCCCTTTGGAAAGAAGCCTGCACGTTGTGCCTTTCAGCTCTAGGGCAAAGTAGCACACCCAGAGCAGAAGTCCTACTTCAGCCAGATCAGGCCTGCAAAGAAACTGCGTTTCACAGGCCTTTGGAAGAGATGTTCCCACTAGGCTGTAAGAGCACTGTGCAGAGCGAGTTGTTTCTTAGCTTCCCAAAGAGCTGGAAGCAAGATGCTGTGGGGCCCAACTCGCCCTTTGGAAAGAAGCCTGCACGTTGTGCCTTTCAGCTCTAGGGCAAAGTAGCACACCCAGAGCAGAAGTCCTACTTCAGCCAGATCAGGCCTGCAAAGAAACTGCGTTTCACAGGCCTTTGGAAGAGATGTTCCCACTAGGCTGTAAGAGCACTGTGCAGAGCGAGTTGTTTCTTAGCTTCCCAAAGAGCTGGAAGCAAGATGCTGTGGGGCCCAACTCGCCCTTTGGAAAGAAGCCTGCACGTTGTGCCTTTCAGCTCTAGGGCAAAGTAGCACACCCAGAGCAGAAGTCCTACTTCAGCCAGATCAGGCCTGCAAAGAAACTGCGTTTCACAGGCCTTTGGAAGAGATGTTCCCGGTAGGCTGTAAGAGCACTGTGCAGAGCGAGTTGTTTCTTAGCTTCCCAAAGAGCTGGAAGCAAGATGCTGTGGGGCCCAACTCGCCCTTTGGAAAGAAGCCTGCACGTTGTGCCTTTCAGCTCTAGGGCAAAGTAGCACACCCAGAGCAGAAGTCCTACTTCAGCCAGATCAGGCCTGCAAAGAAACTGCGTTTCACAGGCCTTTGGAAGAGATGTTCCCGGTAGGCTGTAAGAGCACTGTGCAGAGCGAGTTGTTTCTTAGCTTCCCAAAGAGCTGGAAGCAAGATGCTGTGGGGCCCAACTCGCCCTTTGGAAAGAAGCCTGCACGTTGTGCCTTTCAGCTCTAGGGCAAAGTAGCACACCCAGAGCAGAAGTCCTACTTCAGCCAGATCAGGCCTGCAAAGAAACTGCGTTTCACAGGCCTTTGGAAGAGATGTTCCCGGTAGGCTGTAAGAGCACTGTGCAGAGCGAGTTGTTTCTTAGCTTCCCAAAGAGCTGGAAGCAAGATGCTGTGGGGCCCAACTCGCCCTTTGGAAAGAAGCCTGCACGTTGTGCCTTTCAGCTCTAGGGCAAAGTAGCACACCCAGAGCAGAAGTCCTACTTCAGCCAGATCAGGCCTGCAAAGAAACTGCGTTTCACAGGCCTTTGGAAGAGATGTTCCCGGTAGGCTGTAAGAGCACTGTGCAGAGCGAGTTGTTTCTTAGCTTCCCAAAGAGCTGGAAGCAAGATGCTGTGGGGCCCAACTCGCCCTTTGGAAAGAAGCCTGCACGTTGTGCCTTTCAGCTCTAGGGCAAAGTAGCACACCCAGAGCAGAAGTCCTACTTCAGCCAGATCAGGCCTGCAAAGAAACTGCGTTTCACAGGCCTTTGGAAGAGATGTTCCCGGTAGGCTGTAAGAGCACTGTGCAGAGCGAGTTGTTTCTTAGCTTCCCAAAGAGCTGGAAGCAAGATGCTGTGGGGCCCAACTCGCCCTTTGGAAAGAAGCCTGCACGTTGTGCCTTTCAGCTCTAGGGCAAAGTAGCACACCCAGAGCAGAAGTCCTACTTCAGCCAGATCAGGCCTGCAAAGAAACTGCGTTTCACAGGCCTTTGGAAGAGATGTTCCCGGTAGGCTGTAAGAGCACTGTGCAGAGCGAGTTGTTTCTTAGCTTCCCAAAGAGCTGGAAGCAAGATGCTGTGGGGCCCAACTCGCCCTTTGGAAAGAAGCCTGCACGTTGTGCCTTTCAGCTCTAGGGCAAAGTAGCACACCCAGAGCAGAAGTCCTACTTCAGCCAGATCAGGCCTGCAAAGAAACTGCGTTTCACAGGCCTTTGGAAGAGATGTTCCCGGTAGGCTGTAAGAGCACTGTGCAGAGCGAGTTGTTTCTTAGCTTCCCAAAGAGCTGGAAGCAAGATGCTGTGGGGCCCAACTCGCCCTTTGGAAAGAAGCCTGCACGTTGTGCCTTTCAGCTCTAGGGCAAAGTAGCACACCCAGAGCAGAAGTCCTACTTCAGCCAGATCAGGCCTGCAAAGAAACTGCGTTTCACAGGCCTTTGGAAGAGATGTTCCCGGTAGGCTGTAAGAGCACTGTGCAGAGCGAGTTGTTTCTTAGCTTCCCAAAGAGCTGGAAGCAAGATGCTGTGGGGCCCAACTCGCCCTTTGGAAAGAAGCCTGCACGTTGTGCCTTTCAGCTCTAGGGCAAAGTAGCACACCCAGAGCAGAAGTCCTACTTCAGCCAGATCAGGCCTGCAAAGAAACTGCGTTTCACAGGCCTTTGGAAGAGATGTTCCCGGTAGGCTGTAAGAGCACTGTGCAGAGCGAGTTGTTTCTTAGCTTCCCAAAGAGCTGGAAGCAAGATGCTGTGGGGCCCAACTCGCCCTTTGGAAAGAAGCCTGCACGTTGTGCCTTTCAGCTCTAGGGCAAAGTAGCACACCCAGAGCAGAAGTCCTACTTCAGCCAGATCAGGCCTGCAAAGAAACTGCGTTTCACAGGCCTTTGGAAGAGATGTTCCCGGTAGGCTGTAAGAGCACTGTGCAGAGCGAGTTGTTTCTTAGCTTCCCAAAGAGCTGGAAGCAAGATGCTGTGGGGCCCAACTCGCCCTTTGGAAAGAAGCCTGCACGTTGTGCCTTTCAGCTCTAGGGCAAAGTAGCACACCCAGAGCAGAAGTCCTACTTCAGCCAGATCAGGCCTGCAAAGAAACTGCGTTTCACAGGCCTTTGGAAGAGATGTTCCCGGTAGGCTGTAAGAGCACTGTGCAGAGCGAGTTGTTTCTTAGCTTCCCAAAGAGCTGGAAGCAAGATGCTGTGGGGCCCAACTCGCCCTTTGGAAAGAAGCCTGCACGTTGTGCCTTTCAGCTCTAGGGCAAAGTAGCACACCCAGAGCAGAAGTCCTACTTCAGCCAGATCAGGCCTGCAAAGAAACTGCGTTTCACAGGCCTTTGGAAGAGATGTTCCCGGTAGGCTGTAAGAGCACTGTGCAGAGCGAGTTGTTTCTTAGCTTCCCAAAGAGCTGGAAGCAAGATGCTGTGGGGCCCAACTCGCCCTTTGGAAAGAAGCCTGCACGTTGTGCCTTTCAGCTCTAGGGCAAAGTAGCACACCCAGAGCAGAAGTCCTACTTCAGCCAGATCAGGCCTGCAAAGAAACTGCGTTTCACAGGCCTTTGGAAGAGATGTTCCCGGTAGGCTGTAAGAGCACTGTGCAGAGCGAGTTGTTTCTTAGCTTCCCAAAGAGCTGGAAGCAAGATGCTGTGGGGCCCAACTCGCCCTTTGGAAAGAAGCCTGCACGTTGTGCCTTTCAGCTCTAGGGCAAAGTAGCACACCCAGAGCAGAAGTCCTACTTCAGCCAGATCAGGCCTGCAAAGAAACTGCGTTTCACAGGCCTTTGGAAGAGATGTTCCCGGTAGGCTGTAAGAGCACTGTGCAGAGCGAGTTGTTTCTTAGCTTCCCAAAGAGCTGGAAGCAAGATGCTGTGGGGCCCAACTCGCCCTTTGGAAAGAAGCCTGCACGTTGTGCCTTTCAGCTCTAGGGCAAAGTAGCACACCCAGAGCAGAAGTCCTACTTCAGCCAGATCAGGCCTGCAAAGAAACTGCGTTTCACAGGCCTTTGGAAGAGATGTTCCCGGTAGGCTGTAAGAGCACTGTGCAGAGCGAGTTGTTTCTTAGCTTCCCAAAGAGCTGGAAGCAAGATGCTGTGGGGCCCAACTCGCCCTTTGGAAAGAAGCCTGCACGTTGTGCCTTTCAGCTCTAGGGCAAAGTAGCACACCCAGAGCAGAAGTCCTACTTCAGCCAGATCAGGCCTGCAAAGAAACTGCGTTTCACAGGCCTTTGGAAGAGATGTTCCCGGTAGGCTGTAAGAGCACTGTGCAGAGCGAGTTGTTTCTTAGCTTCCCAAAGAGCTGGAAGCAAGATGCTGTGGGGCCCAACTCGCCCTTTGGAAAGAAGCCTGCACGTTGTGCCTTTCAGCTCTAGGGCAAAGTAGCACACCCAGAGCAGAAGTCCTACTTCAGCCAGATCAGGCCTGCAAAGAAACTGCGTTTCACAGGCCTTTGGAAGAGATGTTCCCGGTAGGCTGTAAGAGCACTGTGCAGAGCGAGTTGTTTCTTAGCTTCCCAAAGAGCTGGAAGCAAGATGCTGTGGGGCCCAACTCGCCCTTTGGAAAGAAGCCTGCACGTTGTGCCTTTCAGCTCTAGGGCAAAGTAGCACACCCAGAGCAGAAGTCCTACTTCAGCCAGATCAGGCCTGCAAAGAAACTGCGTTTCACAGGCCTTTGGAAGAGATGTTCCCGGTAGGCTGTAAGAGCACTGTGCAGAGCGAGTTGTTTCTTAGCTTCCCAAAGAGCTGGAAGCAAGATGCTGTGGGGCCCAACTCGCCCTTTGGAAAGAAGCCTGCACGTTGTGCCTTTCAGCTCTAGGGCAAAGTAGCACACCCAGAGCAGAAGTCCTACTTCAGCCAGATCAGGCCTGCAAAGAAACTGCGTTTCACAGGCCTTTGGAAGAGATGTTCCCGGTAGGCTGTAAGAGCACTGTGCAGAGCGAGTTGTTTCTTAGCTTCCCAAAGAGCTGGAAGCAAGATGCTGTGGGGCCCAACTCGCCCTTTGGAAAGAAGCCTGCACGTTGTGCCTTTCAGCTCTAGGGCAAAGTAGCACACCCAGAGCAGAAGTCCTACTTCAGCCAGATCAGGCCTGCAAAGAAACTGCGTTTCACAGGCCTTTGGAAGAGATGTTCCCGGTAGGCTGTAAGAGCACTGTGCAGAGCGAGTTGTTTCTTAGCTTCCCAAAGAGCTGGAAGCAAGATGCTGTGGGGCCCAACTCGCCCTTTGGAAAGAAGCCTGCACGTTGTGCCTTTCAGCTCTAGGGCAAAGTAGCACACCCAGAGCAGAAGTCCTACTTCAGCCAGATCAGGCCTGCAAAGAAACTGCGTTTCACAGGCCTTTGGAAGAGATGTTCCCACTAGGCTGTAAGAGCACTGTGCAGAGCGAGTTGTTTCTTAGCTTCCCAAAGAGCTGGAAGCAAGATGCTGTGGGGCCCAACTCGCCCTTTGGAAAGAAGCCTGCACGTTGTGCCTTTCAGCTCTAGGGCAAAGTAGCACACCCAGAGCAGAAGTCCTACTTCAGCCAGATCAGGCCTGCAAAGAAACTGCGTTTCACAGGCCTTTGGAAGAGATGTTCCCGGTAGGCTGTAAGAGCACTGTGCAGAGCGAGTTGTTTCTTAGCTTCCCAAAGAGCTGGAAGCAAGATGCTGTGGGGCCCAACTCGCCCTTTGGAAAGAAGCCTGCACGTTGTGCCTTTCAGCTCTAGGGCAAAGTAGCACACCCAGAGCAGAAGTCCTACTTCAGCCAGATCAGGCCTGCAAAGAAACTGCGTTTCACAGGCCTTTGGAAGAGATGTTCCCGGTAGGCTGTAAGAGCACTGTGCAGAGCGAGTTGTTTCTTAGCTTCCCAAAGAGCTGGAAGCAAGATGCTGTGGGGCCCAACTCGCCCTTTGGAAAGAAGCCTGCACGTTGTGCCTTTCAGCTCTAGGGCAAAGTAGCACACCCAGAGCAGAAGTCCTACTTCAGCCAGATCAGGCCTGCAAAGAAACTGCGTTTCACAGGCCTTTGGAAGAGATGTTCCCGGTAGGCTGTAAGAGCACTGTGCAGAGCGAGTTGTTTCTTAGCTTCCCAAAGAGCTGGAAGCAAGATGCTGTGGGGCCCAACTCGCCCTTTGGAAAGAAGCCTGCACGTTGTGCCTTTCAGCTCTAGGGCAAAGTAGCACACCCAGAGCAGAAGTCCTACTTCAGCCAGATCAGGCCTGCAAAGAAACTGCGTTTCACAGGCCTTTGGAAGAGATGTTCCCGGTAGGCTGTAAGAGCACTGTGCAGAGCGAGTTGTTTCTTAGCTTCCCAAAGAGCTGGAAGCAAGATGCTGTGGGGCCCAACTCGCCCTTTGGAAAGAAGCCTGCACGTTGTGCCTTTCAGCTCTAGGGCAAAGTAGCACACCCAGAGCAGAAGTCCTACTTCAGCCAGATCAGGCCTGCAAAGAAACTGCGTTTCACAGGCCTTTGGAAGAGATGTTCCCGGTAGGCTGTAAGAGCACTGTGCAGAGCGAGTTGTTTCTTAGCTTCCCAAAGAGCTGGAAGCAAGATGCTGTGGGGCCCAACTCGCCCTTTGGAAAGAAGCCTGCACGTTGTGCCTTTCAGCTCTAGGGCAAAGTAGCACACCCAGAGCAGAAGTCCTACTTCAGCCAGATCAGGCCTGCAAAGAAACTGCGTTTCACAGGCCTTTGGAAGACATGTTCCCGGTAGGCTGTAAGAGCACTGTGCAGAGCGAGTTGTTTCTTAGCTTCCCAAAGAGCTGGAAGCAAGATGCTGTGGGGCCCAACTCGCCCTTTGGAAAGAAGCCTGCACGTTGTGCCTTTCAGCTCTAGGGCAAAGTAGCACACCCAGAGCAGAAGTCCTACTTCAGCCAGATCAGGCCTGCAAAGAAACTGCGTTTCACAGGCCTTTGGAAGAGATGTTCCCGGTAGGCTGTAAGAGCACTGTGCAGAGCGAGTTGTTTCTTAGCTTCCCAAAGAGCTGGAAGCAAGATGCTGTGGGGCCCAACTCGCCCTTTGGAAAGAAGCCTGCACGTTGTGCCTTTCAGCTCTAGGGCAAAGTAGCACACCCAGAGCAGAAGTCCTACTTCAGCCAGATCAGGCCTGCAAAGAAACTGCGTTTCACAGGCCTTTGGAAGAGATGTTCCCGGTAGGCTGTAAGAGCACTGTGCAGAGCGAGTTGTTTCTTAGCTTCCCAAAGAGCTGGAAGCAAGATGCTGTGGGGCCCAACTCGCCCTTTGGAAAGAAGCCTGCACGTTGTGCCTTTCAGCTCTAGGGCAAAGTAGCACACCCAGAGCAGAAGTCCTACTTCAGCCAGATCAGGCCTGCAAAGAAACTGCGTTTCACAGGCCTTTGGAAGAGATGTTCCCGGTAGGCTGTAAGAGCACTGTGCAGAGCGAGTTGTTTCTTAGCTTCCCAAAGAGCTGGAAGCAAGATGCTGTGGGGCCCAACTCGCCCTTTGGAAAGAAGCCTGCACGTTGTGCCTTTCAGCTCTAGGGCAAAGTAGCACACCCAGAGCAGAAGTCCTACTTCAGCCAGATCAGGCCTGCAAAGAAACTGCGTTTCACAGGCCTTTGGAAGAGATGCTCCCGGTAGGCTGTAAGAGCACTGTGCAGAGCGAGTTGTTTCTTAGCTTCCCAAAGAGCTGGAAGCAAGATGCTGTGGGGCCCAACTCGCCCTTTGGAAAGAAGCCTGCACGTTGTGCCTTTCAGCTCTAGGGCAAAGTAGCACACCCAGAGCAGAAGTCCTACTTCAGCCAGATCAGGCCTGCAAAGAAACTGCGTTTCACAGGCCTTTGGAAGACATGTTCCCGGTAGGCTGTAAGAGCACTGTGCAGAGCGAGTTGTTTCTTAGCTTCCCAAAGAGCTGGAAGCAAGATGCTGTGGGGCCCAACTCGCCCTTTGGAAAGAAGCCTGCACGTTGTGCCTTTCAGCTCTAGGGCAAAGTAGCACACCCAGAGCAGAAGTCCTACTTCAGCCAGATCAGGCCTGCAAAGAAACTGCGTTTCACAGGCCTTTGGAAGAGATGTTCCCGGTAGGCTGTAAGAGCACTGTGCAGAGCGAGTTGTTTCTTAGCTTCCCAAAGAGCTGGAAGCAAGATGCTGTGGGGCCCAACTCGCCCTTTGGAAAGAAGCCTGCACGTTGTGCCTTTCAGCTCTAGGGCAAAGTAGCACACCCAGAGCAGAAGTCCTACTTCAGCCAGATCAGGCCTGCAAAGAAACTGCGTTTCACAGGCCTTTGGAAGAGATGTTCCCGGTAGGCTGTAAGAGCACTGTGCAGAGCGAGTTGTTTCTTAGCTTCCCAAAGAGCTGGAAGCAAGATGCTGTGGGGCCCAACTCGCCCTTTGGAAAGAAGCCTGCACGTTGTGCCTTTCAGCTCTAGGGCAAAGTAGCACACCCAGAGCAGAAGTCCTACTTCAGCCAGATCAGGCCTGCAAAGAAACTGCGTTTCACAGGCCTTTGGAAGAGATGTTCCCGGTAGGCTGTAAGAGCACTGTGCAGAGCGAGTTGTTTCTTAGCTTCCCAAAGAGCTGGAAGCAAGATGCTGTGGGGCCCAACTCGCCCTTTGGAAAGAAGCCTGCACGTTGTGCCTTTCAGCTCTAGGGCAAAGTAGCACACCCAGAGCAGAAGTCCTACTTCAGCCAGATCAGGCCTGCAAAGAAACTGCGTTTCACAGGCCTTTGGAAGAGATGTTCCCGGTAGGCTGTAAGAGCACTGTGCAGAGCGAGTTGTTTCTTAGCTTCCCAAAGAGCTGGAAGCAAGATGCTGTGGGGCCCAACTCGCCCTTTGGAAAGAAGCCTGCACGTTGTGCCTTTCAGCTCTAGGGCAAAGTAGCACACCCAGAGCAGAAGTCCTACTTCAGCCAGATCAGGCCTGCAAAGAAACTGCGTTTCACAGGCCTTTGGAAGAGATGTTCCCGGTAGGCTGTAAGAGCACTGTGCAGAGCGAGTTGTTTCTTAGCTTCCCAAAGAGCTGGAAGCAAGATGCTGTGGGGCCCAACTCGCCCTTTGGAAAGAAGCCTGCACGTTGTGCCTTTCAGCTCTAGGGCAAAGTAGCACACCCAGAGCAGAAGTCCTACTTCAGCCAGATCAGGCCTGCAAAGAAACTGCGTTTCACAGGCCTTTGGAAGAGATGTTCCCGGTAGGCTGTAAGAGCACTGTGCAGAGCGAGTTGTTTCTTAGCTTCCCAAAGAGCTGGAAGCAAGATGCTGTGGGGCCCAACTCGCCCTTTGGAAAGAAGCCTGCACGTTGTGCCTTTCAGCTCTAGGGCAAAGTAGCACACCCAGAGCAGAAGTCCTACTTCAGCCAGATCAGGCCTGCAAAGAAACTGCGTTTCACAGGCCTTTGGAAGAGATGTTCCCGGTAGGCTGTAAGAGCACTGTGCAGAGCGAGTTGTTTCTTAGCTTCCCAAAGAGCTGGAAGCAAGATGCTGTGGGGCCCAACTCGCCCTTTGGAAAGAAGCCTGCACGTTGTGCCTTTCAGCTCTAGGGCAAAGTAGCACACCCAGAGCAGAAGTCCTACTTCAGCCAGATCAGGCCTGCAAAGAAACTGCGTTTCACAGGCCTTTGGAAGAGATGTTCCCGGTAGGCTGTAAGAGCACTGTGCAGAGCGAGTTGTTTCTTAGCTTCCCAAAGAGCTGGAAGCAAGATGCTGTGGGGCCCAACTCGCCCTTTGGAAAGAAGCCTGCACGTTGTGCCTTTCAGCTCTAGGGCAAAGTAGCACACCCAGAGCAGAAGTCCTACTTCAGCCAGATCAGGCCTGCAAAGAAACTGCGTTTCACAGGCCTTTGGAAGAGATGTTCCCGGTAGGCTGTAAGAGCACTGTGCAGAGCGAGTTGTTTCTTAGCTTCCCAAAGAGCTGGAAGCAAGATGCTGTGGGGCCCAACTCGCCCTTTGGAAAGAAGCCTGCACGTTGTGCCTTTCAGCTCTAGGGCAAAGTAGCACACCCAGAGCAGAAGTCCTACTTCAGCCAGATCAGGCCTGCAAAGAAACTGCGTTTCACAGGCCTTTGGAAGAGATGTTCCCGGTAGGCTGTAAGAGCACTGTGCAGAGCGAGTTGTTTCTTAGCTTCCCAAAGAGCTGGAAGCAAGATGCTGTGGGGCCCAACTCGCCCTTTGGAAAGAAGCCTGCACGTTGTGCCTTTCAGCTCTAGGGCAAAGTAGCACACCCAGAGCAGAAGTCCTACTTCAGCCAGATCAGGCCTGCAAAGAAACTGCGTTTCACAGGCCTTTGGAAGACATGTTCCCGGTAGGCTGTAAGAGCACTGTGCAGAGCGAGTTGTTTCTTAGCTTCCCAAAGAGCTGGAAGCAAGATGCTGTGGGGCCCAACTCGCCCTTTGGAAAGAAGCCTGCACGTTGTGCCTTTCAGCTCTAGGGCAAAGTAGCACACCCAGAGCAGAAGTCCTACTTCAGCCAGATCAGGCCTGCAAAGAAACTGCGTTTCACAGGCCTTTGGAAGAGATGTTCCCGGTAGGCTGTAAGAGCACTGTGCAGAGCGAGTTGTTTCTTAGCTTCCCAAAGAGCTGGAAGCAAGATGCTGTGGGGCCCAACTCGCCCTTTGGAAAGAAGCCTGCACGTTGTGCCTTTCAGCTCTAGGGCAAAGTAGCACACCCAGAGCAGAAGTCCTACTTCAGCCAGATCAGGCCTGCAAAGAAACTGCGTTTCACAGGCCTTTGGAAGACATGTTCCCGGTAGGCTGTAAGAGCACTGTGCAGAGCGAGTTGTTTCTTAGCTTCCCAAAGAGCTGGAAGCAAGATGCTGTGGGGCCCAACTCGCCCTTTGGAAAGAAGCCTGCACGTTGTGCCTTTCAGCTCTAGGGCAAAATAGCACACCCAGAGCAGAAGTCCTACTTCAGCCAGATCAGGCCTGCAAAGAAACTGCGTTTCACAGGCCTTTGGAAGAGATGTTCCCGGTAGGCTGTAAGAGCACTGTGCAGAGCGAGTTGTTTCTTAGCTTCCCAAAGAGCTGGAAGCAAGATGCTGTGGGGCCCAACTCGCCCTTTGGAAAGAAGCCTGCACGTTGTGCCTTTCAGCTCTAGGGCAAAGTAGCACACCCAGAGCAGAAGTCCTACTTCAGCCAGATCAGGCCTGCAAAGAAACTGCGTTTCACAGGCCTTTGAAAGACATGTTCCCGGTAGGCTGTAAGAGCACTGTGCAGAGCGAGTTGTTTCTTAGCTTCCCAAAGAGCTGGAAGCAAGATGCTGTGGGGCCCAACTCGCCCTTTGGAAAGAAGCCTGCACGTTGTGCCTTTCAGCTCTAGGGCAAAGTAGCACACCCAGAGCAGAAGTCCTACTTCAGCCAGATCAGGCCTGCAAAGAAACTGCGTTTCACAGGCCTTTGGAAGACATGTTCCCGGTAGGCTGTAAGAGCACTGTGCAGAGCGAGTTGTTTCTTAGCTTCCCAAAGAGCTGGAAGCAAGATGCTGTGGGGCCCAACTCGCCCTTTGGAAAGAAGCCTGCACGTTGTGCCTTTCAGCTCTAGGGCAAAGTAGCACACCCAGAGCAGAAGTCCTACTTCAGCCAGATCAGGCCTGCAAAGAAACTGCGTTTCACAGGCCTTTGGAAGAGATGTTCCCGGTAGGCTGTAAGAGCACTGTGCAGAGCGAGTTGTTTCTTAGCTTCCCAAAGAGCTGGAAGCAAGATGCTGTGGGGCCCAACTCGCCCTTTGGAAAGAAGCCTGCACGTTGTGCCTTTCAGCTCTAGGGCAAAGTAGCACACCCAGAGCAGAAGTCCTACTTCAGCCAGATCAGGCCTGCAAAGAAACTGCGTTTCACAGGCCTTTGGAAGAGATGTTCCCGGTAGGCTGTAAGAGCACTGTGCAGAGCGAGTTGTTTCTTAGCTTCCCAAAGAGCTGGAAGCAAGATGCTGTGGGGCCCAACTCGCCCTTTGGAAAGAAGCCTGCACGTTGTGCCTTTCAGCTCTAGGGCAAAGTAGCACACCCAGAGCAGAAGTCCTACTTCAGCCAGATCAGGCCTGCAAAGAAACTGCGTTTCACAGGCCTTTGGAAGAGATGTTCCCGGTAGGCTGTAAGAGCACTGTGCAGAGCGAGTTGTTTCTTAGCTTCCCAAAGAGCTGGAAGCAAGATGCTGTGGGGCCCAACTCGCCCTTTGGAAAGAAGCCTGCACGTTGTGCCTTTCAGCTCTAGGGCAAAGTAGCACACCCAGAGCAGAAGTCCTACTTCAGCCAGATCAGGCCTGCAAAGAAACTGCGTTTCACAGGCCTTTGGAAGACATGTTCCCGGTAGGCTGTAAGAGCACTGTGCAGAGCGAGTTGTTTCTTAGCTTCCCAAAGAGCTGGAAGCAAGATGCTGTGGGGCCCAACTCGCCCTTTGGAAAGAAGCCTGCACGTTGTGCCTTTCAGCTCTAGGGCAAAATAGCACACCCAGAGCAGAAGTCCTACTTCAGCCAGATCAGGCCTGCAAAGAAACTGCGTTTCACAGGCCTTTGGAAGAGATGTTCCCGGTAGGCTGTAAGAGCACTGTGCAGAGCGAGTTGTTTCTTAGCTTCCCAAAGAGCTGGAAGCAAGATGCTGTGGGGCCCAACTCGCCCTTTGGAAAGAAGCCTGCACGTTGTGCCTTTCAGCTCTAGGGCAAAGTAGCACACCCAGAGCAGAAGTCCTACTTCAGCCAGATCAGGCCTGCAAAGAAACTGCGTTTCACAGGCCTTTGGAAGACATGTTCCCGGTAGGCTGTAAGAGCACTGTGCAGAGCGAGTTGTTTCTTAGCTTCCCAAAGAGCTGGAAGCAAGATGCTGTGGGGCCCAACTCGCCCTTTGGAAAGAAGCCTGCACGTTGTGCCTTTCAGCTCTAGGGCAAAGTAGCACACCCAGAGCAGAAGTCCTACTTCAGCCAGATCAGGCCTGCAAAGAAACTGCGTTTCACAGGCCTTTGGAAGAGATGTTCCCGGTAGGCTGTAAGAGCACTGTGCAGAGCGAGTTGTTTCTTAGCTTCCCAAAGAGCTGGAAGCAAGATGCTGTGGGGCCCAACTCGCCCTTTGGAAAGAAGCCTGCACGTTGTGCCTTTCAGCTCTAGGGCAAAGTAGCACACCCAGAGCAGAAGTCCTACTTCAGCCAGATCAGGCCTGCAAAGAAACTGCGTTTCACAGGCCTTTGGAAGAGATGTTCCCGGTAGGCTGTAAGAGCACTGTGCAGAGCGAGTTGTTTCTTAGCTTCCCAAAGAGCTGGAAGCAAGATGCTGTGGGGCCCAACTCGCCCTTTGGAAAGAAGCCTGCACGTTGTGCCTTTCAGCTCTAGGGCAAAGTAGCACACCCAGAGCAGAAGTCCTACTTCAGCCAGATCAGGCCTGCAAAGAAACTGCGTTTCACAGGCCTTTGGAAGAGATGTTCCCGGTAGGCTGTAAGAGCACTGTGCAGAGCGAGTTGTTTCTTAGCTTCCCAAAGAGCTGGAAGCAAGATGCTGTGGGGCCCAACTCGCCCTTTGGAAAGAAGCCTGCACGTTGTGCCTTTCAGCTCTAGGGCAAAGTAGCACACCCAGAGCAGAAGTCCTACTTCAGCCAGATCAGGCCTGCAAAGAAACTGCGTTTCACAGGCCTTTGGAAGAGATGTTCCCGGTAGGCTGTAAGAGCACTGTGCAGAGCGAGTTGTTTCTTAGCTTCCCAAAGAGCTGGAAGCAAGATGCTGTGGGGCCCAACTCGCCCTTTGGAAAGAAGCCTGCACGTTGTGCCTTTCAGCTCTAGGGCAAAGTAGCACACCCAGAGCAGAAGTCCTACTTCAGCCAGATCAGGCCTGCAAAGAAACTGCGTTTCACAGGCCTTTGGAAGAGATGTTCCCGGTAGGCTGTAAGAGCACTGTGCAGAGCGAGTTGTTTCTTAGCTTCCCAAAGAGCTGGAAGCAAGATGCTGTGGGGCCCAACTCGCCCTTTGGAAAGAAGCCTGCACGTTGTGCCTTTCAGCTCTAGGGCAAAGTAGCACACCCAGAGCAGAAGTCCTACTTCAGCCAGATCAGGCCTGCAAAGAAACTGCGTTTCACAGGCCTTTGGAAGAGATGTTCCCGGTAGGCTGTAAGAGCACTGTGCAGAGCGAGTTGTTTCTTAGCTTCCCAAAGAGCTGGAAGCAAGATGCTGTGGGGCCCAACTCGCCCTTTGGAAAGAAGCCTGCACGTTGTGCCTTTCAGCTCTAGGGCAAAGTAGCACACCCAGAGCAGAAGTCCTACTTCAGCCAGATCAGGCCTGCAAAGAAACTGCGTTTCACAGGCCTTTGGAAGAGATGTTCCCGGTAGGCTGTAAGAGCACTGTGCAGAGCGAGTTGTTTCTTAGCTTCCCAAAGAGCTGGAAGCAAGATGCTGTGGGGCCCAACTCGCCCTTTGGAAAGAAGCCTGCACGTTGTGCCTTTCAGCTCTAGGGCAAAGTAGCACACCCAGAGCAGAAGTCCTACTTCAGCCAGATCAGGCCTGCAAAGAAACTGCGTTTCACAGGCCTTTGGAAGAGATGTTCCCGGTAGGCTGTAAGAGCACTGTGCAGAGCGAGTTGTTTCTTAGCTTCCCAAAGAGCTGGAAGCAAGATGCTGTGGGGCCCAACTCGCCCTTTGGAAAGAAGCCTGCACGTTGTGCCTTTCAGCTCTAGGGCAAAGTAGCACACCCAGAGCAGAAGTCCTACTTCAGCCAGATCAGGCCTGCAAAGAAACTGCGTTTCACAGGCCTTTGGAAGAGATGTTCCCGCTAGGCTGTAAGAGCACTGTGCAGAGCGAGTTGTTTCTTAGCTTCCCAAAGAGCTGGAAGCAAGATGCTGTGGGGCCCAACTCGCCCTTTGGAAAGAAGCCTGCACGTTGTGCCTTTCAGCTCTAGGGCAAAGTAGCACACCCAGAGCAGAAGTCCTACTTCAGCCAGATCAGGCCTGCAAAGAAACTGCGTTTCACAGGCCTTTGGAAGAGATGTTCCCACTAGGCTGTAAGAGCACTGTGCAGAGCGAGTTGTTTCTTAGCTTCCCAAAGAGCTGGAAGCAAGATGCTGTGGGGCCCAACTCGCCCTTTGGAAAGAAGCCTGCACGTTGTGCCTTTCAGCTCTAGGGCAAAGTAGCACACCCAGAGCAGAAGTCCTACTTCAGCCAGATCAGGCCTGCAAAGAAACTGCGTTTCACAGGCCTTTGGAAGAGATGTTCCCGCTAGGCTGTAAGAGCACTGTGCAGAGCGAGTTGTTTCTTAGCTTCCCAAAGAGCTGGAAGCAAGATGCTGTGGGGCCCAACTCGCCCTTTGGAAAGAAGCCTGCACGTTGTGCCTTTCAGCTCTAGGGCAAAGTAGCACACCCAGAGCAGAAGTCCTACTTCAGCCAGATCAGGCCTGCAAAGAAACTGCGTTTCACAGGCCTTTGGAAGAGATGTTCCCGGTAGGCTGTAAGAGCACTGTGCAGAGCGAGTTGTTTCTTAGCTTCCCAAAGAGCTGGAAGCAAGATGCTGTGGGGCCCAACTCGCCCTTTGGAAAGAAGCCTGCACGTTGTGCCTTTCAGCTCTAGGGCAAAGTAGCACACCCAGAGCAGAAGTCCTACTTCAGCCAGATCAGGCCTGCAAAGAAACTGCGTTTCACAGGCCTTTGGAAGAGATGTTCCCGGTAGGCTGTAAGAGCACTGTGCAGAGCGAGTTGTTTCTTAGCTTCCCAAAGAGCTGGAAGCAAGATGCTGTGGGGCCCAACTCGCCCTTTGGAAAGAAGCCTGCACGTTGTGCCTTTCAGCTCTAGGGCAAAGTAGCACACCCAGAGCAGAAGTCCTACTTCAGCCAGATCAGGCCTGCAAAGAAACTGCGTTTCACAGGCCTTTGGAAGAGATGTTCCCACTAGGCTGTAAGAGCACTGTGCAGAGCGAGTTGTTTCTTAGCTTCCCAAAGAGCTGGAAGCAAGATGCTGTGGGGCCCAACTCGCCCTTTGGAAAGAAGCCTGCACGTTGTGCCTTTCAGCTCTAGGGCAAAGTAGCACACCCAGAGCAGAAGTCCTACTTCAGCCAGATCAGGCCTGCAAAGAAACTGCGTTTCACAGGCCTTTGGAAGAGATGTTCCCGGTAGGCTGTAAGAGCACTGTGCAGAGCGAGTTGTTTCTTAGCTTCCCAAAGAGCTGGAAGCAAGATGCTGTGGGGCCCAACTCGCCCTTTGGAAAGAAGCCTGCACGTTGTGCCTTTCAGCTCTAGGGCAAAGTAGCACACCCAGAGCAGAAGTCCTACTTCAGCCAGATCAGGCCTGCAAAGAAACTGCGTTTCACAGGCCTTTGGAAGAGATGTTCCCGGTAGGCTGTAAGAGCACTGTGCAGAGCGAGTTGTTTCTTAGCTTCCCAAAGAGCTGGAAGCAAGATGCTGTGGGGCCCAACTCGCCCTTTGGAAAGAAGCCTGCACGTTGTGCCTTTCAGCTCTAGGGCAAAGTAGCACACCCAGAGCAGAAGTCCTACTTCAGCCAGATCAGGCCTGCAAAGAAACTGCGTTTCACAGGCCTTTGGAAGAGATGTTCCCGGTAGGCTGTAAGAGCACTGTGCAGAGCGAGTTGTTTCTTAGCTTCCCAAAGAGCTGGAAGCAAGATGCTGTGGGGCCCAACTCGCCCTTTGGAAAGAAGCCTGCACGTTGTGCCTTTCAGCTCTAGGGCAAAGTAGCACACCCAGAGCAGAAGTCCTACTTCAGCCAGATCAGGCCTGCAAAGAAACTGCGTTTCACAGGCCTTTGGAAGAGATGTTCCCGCTAGGCTGTAAGAGCACTGTGCAGAGCGAGTTGTTTCTTAGCTTCCCAAAGAGCTGGAAGCAAGATGCTGTGGGGCCCAACTCGCCCTTTGGAAAGAAGCCTGCACGTTGTGCCTTTCAGCTCTAGGGCAAAGTAGCACACCCAGAGCAGAAGTCCTACTTCAGCCAGATCAGGCCTGCAAAGAAACTGCGTTTCACAGGCCTTTGGAAGAGATGTTCCCGCTAGGCTGTAAGAGCACTGTGCAGAGCGAGTTGTTTCTTAGCTTCCCAAAGAGCTGGAAGCAAGATGCTGTGGGGCCCAACTCGCCCTTTGGAAAGAAGCCTGCACGTTGTGCCTTTCAGCTCTAGGGCAAAGTAGCACACCCAGAGCAGAAGTCCTACTTCAGCCAGATCAGGCCTGCAAAGAAACTGCGTTTCACAGGCCTTTGGAAGAGATGTTCCCGCTAGGCTGTAAGAGCACTGTGCAGAGCGAGTTGTTTCTTAGCTTCCCAAAGAGCTGGAAGCAAGATGCTGTGGGGCCCAACTCGCCCTTTGGAAAGAAGCCTGCACGTTGTGCCTTTCAGCTCTAGGGCAAAGTAGCACACCCAGAGCAGAAGTCCTACTTCAGCCAGATCAGGCCTGCAAAGAAACTGCGTTTCACAGGCCTTTGGAAGAGATGTTCCCGCTAGGCTGTAAGAGCACTGTGCAGAGCGAGTTGTTTCTTAGCTTCCCAAAGAGCTGGAAGCAAGATGCTGTGGGGCCCAACTCGCCCTTTGGAAAGAAGCCTGCACGTTGTGCCTTTCAGCTCTAGGGCAAAGTAGCACACCCAGAGCAGAAGTCCTACTTCAGCCAGATCAGGCCTGCAAAGAAACTGCGTTTCACAGGCCTTTGGAAGAGATGTTCCCGGTAGGCTGTAAGAGCACTGTGCAGAGCGAGTTGTTTCTTAGCTTCCCAAAGAGCTGGAAGCAAGATGCTGTGGGGCCCAACTCGCCCTTTGGAAAGAAGCCTGCACGTTGTGCCTTTCAGCTCTAGGGCAAAGTAGCACACCCAGAGCAGAAGTCCTACTTCAGCCAGATCAGGCCTGCAAAGAAACTGCGTTTCACAGGCCTTTGGAAGAGATGTTCCCGGTAGGCTGTAAGAGCACTGTGCAGAGCGAGTTGTTTCTTAGCTTCCCAAAGAGCTGGAAGCAAGATGCTGTGGGGCCCAACTCGCCCTTTGGAAAGAAGCCTGCACGTTGTGCCTTTCAGCTCTAGGGCAAAGTAGCACACCCAGAGCAGAAGTCCTACTTCAGCCAGATCAGGCCTGCAAAGAAACTGCGTTTCACAGGCCTTTGGAAGAGATGTTCCCGGTAGGCTGTAAGAGCACTGTGCAGAGCGAGTTGTTTCTTAGCTTCCCAAAGAGCTGGAAGCAAGATGCTGTGGGGCCCAACTCGCCCTTTGGAAAGAAGCCTGCACGTTGTGCCTTTCAGCTCTAGGGCAAAGTAGCACACCCAGAGCAGAAGTCCTACTTCAGCCAGATCAGGCCTGCAAAGAAACTGCGTTTCACAGGCCTTTGGAAGAGATGTTCCCACTAGGCTGTAAGAGCACTGTGCAGAGCGAGTTGTTTCTTAGCTTCCCAAAGAGCTGGAAGCAAGATGCTGTGGGGCCCAACTCGCCCTTTGGAAAGAAGCCTGCACGTTGTGCCTTTCAGCTCTAGGGCAAAGTAGCACACCCAGAGCAGAAGTCCTACTTCAGCCAGATCAGGCCTGCAAAGAAACTGCGTTTCACAGGCCTTTGGAAGAGATGTTCCCGGTAGGCTGTAAGAGCACTGTGCAGAGCGAGTTGTTTCTTAGCTTCCCAAAGAGCTGGAAGCAAGATGCTGTGGGGCCCAACTCGCCCTTTGGAAAGAAGCCTGCACGTTGTGCCTTTCAGCTCTAGGGCAAAGTAGCACACCCAGAGCAGAAGTCCTACTTCAGCCAGATCAGGCCTGCAAAGAAACTGCGTTTCACAGGCCTTTGGAAGAGATGTTCCCGCTAGGCTGTAAGAGCACTGTGCAGAGCGAGTTGTTTCTTAGCTTCCCAAAGAGCTGGAAGCAAGATGCTGTGGGGCCCAACTCGCCCTTTGGAAAGAAGCCTGCACGTTGTGCCTTTCAGCTCTAGGGCAAAGTAGCACACCCAGAGCAGAAGTCCTACTTCAGCCAGATCAGGCCTGCAAAGAAACTGCGTTTCACAGGCCTTTGGAAGAGATGTTCCCGGTAGGCTGTAAGAGCACTGTGCAGAGCGAGTTGTTTCTTAGCTTCCCAAAGAGCTGGAAGCAAGATGCTGTGGGGCCCAACTCGCCCTTTGGAAAGAAGCCTGCACGTTGTGCCTTTCAGCTCTAGGGCAAAGTGGCACACCCAGAGCAGAAGTCCTACTTCAGCCAGATCAGGCCTGCAAAGAAACTGCGTTTCACAGGCCTTTGGAAGAGATGTTCCCGGTAGGCTGTAAGAGCACTGTGCAGAGCGAGTTGTTTCTTAGCTTCCCAAAGAGCTGGAAGCAAGATGCTGTGGGGCCCAACTCGCCCTTTGGAAAGAAGCCTGCACGTTGTGCCTTTCAGCTCTAGGGCAAAGTAGCACACCCAGAGCAGAAGTCCTACTTCAGCCAGATCAGGCCTGCAAAGAAACTGCGTTTCACAGGCCTTTGGAAGAGATGTTCCCACTAGGCTGTAAGAGCACTGTGCAGAGCGAGTTGTTTCTTAGCTTCCCAAAGAGCTGGAAGCAAGATGCTGTGGGGCCCAACTCGCCCTTTGGAAAGAAGCCTGCACGTTGTGCCTTTCAGCTCTAGGGCAAAGTGGCACACCCAGAGCAGAAGTCCTACTTCAGCCAGATCAGGCCTGCAAAGAAACTGCGTTTCACAGGCCTTTGGAAGAGATGTTCCCGGTAGGCTGTAAGAGCACTGTGCAGAGCGAGTTGTTTCTTAGCTTCCCAAAGAGCTGGAAGCAAGATGCTGTGGGGCCCAACTCGCCCTTTGGAAAGAAGCCTGCACGTTGTGCCTTTCAGCTCTAGGGCAAAGTAGCACACCCAGAGCAGAAGTCCTACTTCAGCCAGATCAGGCCTGCAAAGAAACTGCGTTTCACAGGCCTTTGGAAGAGATGTTCCCGGTAGGCTGTAAGAGCACTGTGCAGAGCGAGTTGTTTCTTAGCTTCCCAAAGAGCTGGAAGCAAGATGCTGTGGGGCCCAACTCGCCCTTTGGAAAGAAGCCTGCACGTTGTGCCTTTCAGCTCTAGGGCAAAGTAGCACACCCAGAGCAGAAGTCCTACTTCAGCCAGATCAGGCCTGCAAAGAAACTGCGTTTCACAGGCCTTTGGAAGAGATGTTCCCGCTAGGCTGTAAGAGCACTGTGCAGAGCGAGTTGTTTCTTAGCTTCCCAAAGAGCTGGAAGCAAGATGCTGTGGGGCCCAACTCGCCCTTTGGAAAGAAGCCTGCACGTTGTGCCTTTCAGCTCTAGGGCAAAGTAGCACACCCAGAGCAGAAGTCCTACTTCAGCCAGATCAGGCCTGCAAAGAAACTGCGTTTCACAGGCCTTTGGAAGAGATGATCCCACTAGGCTGTAAGAGCACTGTGCAGAGCGAGTTGTTTCTTAGCTTCCCAAAGAGCTGGAAGCAAGATGCTGTGCGGCCCAACTCGCCCTTTGGAAAGAAGCCTGCACGTTGTGCCTTTCAGCTCTAGGGCAAAGTAGCACACCCAGAGCAGAAGTCCTACTTCAGCCAGATCAGGCCTGCAAAGAAACTGCGTTTCACAGGCCTTTGGAAGAGATGTTCCCGGTAGGCTGTAAGAGCACTGTGCAGAGCGAGTTGTTTCTTAGCTTCCCAAAGAGCTGGAAGCAAGATGCTGTGGGGCCCAACTCGCCCTTTGGAAAGAAGCCTGCACGTTGTGCCTTTCGGCTCTAGGGCAAAGTAGCACACCCAGAGCAGAAGTCCTACTTCATCCAGATCAGGCCTGCAAAGAAACTGCGTTTCACAGGCCTTTGGAAGAGATGTTCCCGGTAGGCTGTAAGAGCACTGTGCAGAGCGAGTTGTTTCTTAGCTTCCCAAAGAGCTGGAAGCAAGATGCTGTGGGGCCCAACTCGCCCTTTGGAAAGAAGCCTGCACGTTGTGCCTTTCAGCTCTAGGGCAAAGTAGCACACCCAGAGCAGAAGTCCTACTTCAGCCAGATCAGGCCTGCAAAGAAACTGCGTTTCACAGGCCTTTGGAAGACATGTTCCCGGTAGGCTGTAAGAGCACTGTGCAGAGCGAGTTGTTTCTTAGCTTCCCAAAGAGCTGGAAGCAAGATGCTGTGGGGCCCAACTCGCCCTTTGCAAAGAAGCCTGCACGTTGTGCCTTTCAGCTCTAGGGCAAAGTAGCACACCCAGAGCAGAAGTCCTACTTCAGCCAGATCAGGCCTGCAAAGAAACTGCGTTTCACAGGCCTTTGGAAGAGATGATCCCACTAGGCTGTAAGAGCACTGTGCAGAGCGAGTTGTTTCTTAGCTTCCCAAAGAGCTGGAAGCAAGATGCTGTGCGGCCCAACTCGCCCTTTGGAAAGAAGCCTGCACGTTGTGCCTTTCAGCTCTAGGGCAAAGTAGCACACCCAGAGCAGAAGTCCTACTTCAGCCAGATCAGGCCTGCAAAGAAACTGCGTTTCACAGGCCTTTGGAAGAGATGTTCCCACTAGGCTGTAAGAGCACTGTGCAGAGCGAGTTGTTTCTTAGCTTCCCAAAGAGCTGGAAGCAAGATGCTGTGGGGCCCAACTCGCCCTTTGGAAAGAAGCCTGCACGTTGTGCCTTTCAGCTCTAGGGCAAAGTGGCACACCCAGAGCAGAAGTCCTACTTCAGCCAGATCAGGCCTGCAAAGAAACTGCATTTCACAGGCCTTTGGAAGAGATGTTCCCGGTAGGCTGTAAGAGCACTGTGCAGAGCGAGTTGTTTCTTAGCTTCCCAAAGAGCTGGAAGCAAGATGCTGTGGGGCCCAACTCGCCCTTTGGAAAGAAGCCTGCACGTTGTGCCTTTCAGCTCTAGGGCAAAGTAGCACACCCAGAGCAGAAGTCCTACTTCAGCCAGATCAGGCCTGCAAAGAAACTGCGTTTCACAGGCCTTTGGAAGAGATGTTCCCACTAGGCTGTAAGAGCACTGTGCAGAGCGAGTTGTTTCTTAGCTTCCCAAAGAGCTGGAAGCAAGATGCTGTGGGGCCCAACTCGCCCTTTGGAAAGAAGCCTGCACGTTGTGCCTTTCAGCTCTAGGGCAAAGTAGCACACCCAGAGCAGAAGTCCTACTTCAGCCAGATCAGGCCTGCAAAGAAACTGCGTTTCACAGGCCTTTGGAAGAGATGTTCCCGGTAGGCTGTAAGAGCACTGTGCAGAGCGAGTTGTTTCTTAGCTTCCCAAAGAGCTGGAAGCAAGATGCTGTGGGGCCCAACTCGCCCTTTGGAAAGAAGCCTGCACGTTGTGCCTTTCAGCTCTAGGGCAAAGTAGCACACCCAGAGCAGAAGTCCTACTTCAGCCAGATCAGGCCTGCAAAGAAACTGCGTTTCACAGGCCTTTGGAAGAGATGTTCCCGGTAGGCTGTAAGAGCACTGTGCAGAGCGAGTTGTTTCTTAGCTTCCCAAAGAGCTGGAAGCAAGATGCTGTGGGGCCCAACTCGCCCTTTGGAAAGAAGCCTGCACGTTGTGCCTTTCAGCTCTAGGGCAAAGTAGCACACCCAGAGCAGAAGTCCTACTTCAGCCAGATCAGGCCTGCAAAGAAACTGCGTTTCACAGGCCTTTGGAAGAGATGTTCCCGGTAGGCTGTAAGAGCACTGTGCAGAGCGAGTTGTTTCTTAGCTTCCCAAAGAGCTGGAAGCAAGATGCTGTGGGGCCCAACTCGCCCTTTGGAAAGAAGCCTGCACGTTGTGCCTTTCAGCTCTAGGGCAAAGTAGCACACCCAGAGCAGAAGTCCTACTTCAGCCAGATCAGGCCTGCAAAGAAACTGCGTTTCACAGGCCTTTGGAAGAGATGTTCCCACTAGGCTGTAAGAGCACTGTGCAGAGCGAGTTGTTTCTTAGCTTCCCAAAGAGCTGGAAGCAAGATGCTGTGGGGCCCAACTCGCCCTTTGGAAAGAAGCCTGCACGTTGTGCCTTTCAGCTCTAGGGCAAAGTAGCACACCCAGAGCAGAAGTCCTACTTCAGCCAGATCAGGCCTGCAAAGAAACTGCGTTTCACAGGCCTTTGGAAGAGATGTTCCCGCTAGGCTGTAAGAGCACTGTGCAGAGCGAGTTGTTTCTTAGCTTCCCAAAGAGCTGGAAGCAAGATGCTGTGGGGCCCAACTCGCCCTTTGGAAAGAAGCCTGCACGTTGTGCCTTTCAGCTCTAGGGCAAAGTAGCACACCCAGAGCAGAAGTCCTACTTCAGCCAGATCAGGCCTGCAAAGAAACTGCGTTTCACAGGCCTTTGGAAGAGATGTTCCCACTAGGCTGTAAGAGCACTGTGCAGAGCGAGTTGTTTCTTAGCTTCCCAAAGAGCTGGAAGCAAGATGCTGTGGGGCCCAACTCGCCCTTTGGAAAGAAGCCTGCACGTTGTGCCTTTCAGCTCTAGGGCAAAGTAGCACACCCAGAGCAGAAGTCCTACTTCAGCCAGATCAGGCCTGCAAAGAAACTGCGTTTCACAGGCCTTTGGAAGAGATGTTCCCGCTAGGCTGTAAGAGCACTGTGCAGAGCGAGTTGTTTCTTAGCTTCCCAAAGAGCTGGAAGCAAGATGCTGTGGGGCCCAACTCGCCCTTTGGAAAGAAGCCTGCACGTTGTGCCTTTCAGCTCTAGGGCAAAGTAGCACACCCAGAGCAGAAGTCCTACTTCAGCCAGATCAGGCCTGCAAAGAAACTGCGTTTCACAGGCCTTTGGAAGAGATGTTCCCGGTAGGCTGTAAGAGCACTGTGCAGAGCGAGTTGTTTCTTAGCTTCCCAAAGAGCTGGAAGCAAGATGCTGTGGGGCCCAACTCGCCCTTTGGAAAGAAGCCTGCACGTTGTGCCTTTCAGCTCTAGGGCAAAGTAGCACACCCAGAGCAGAAGTCCTACTTCAGCCAGATCAGGCCTGCAAAGAAACTGCGTTTCACAGGCCTTTGGAAGAGATGTTCCCGGTAGGCTGTAAGAGCACTGTGCAGAGCGAGTTGTTTCTTAGCTTCCCAAAGAGCTGGAAGCAAGATGCTGTGGGGCCCAACTCGCCCTTTGGAAAGAAGCCTGCACGTTGTGCCTTTCAGCTCTAGGGCAAAGTAGCACACCCAGAGCAGAAGTCCTACTTCAGCCAGATCAGGCCTGCAAAGAAACTGCGTTTCACAGGCCTTTGGAAGAGATGTTCCCGGTAGGCTGTAAGAGCACTGTGCAGAGCGAGTTGTTTCTTAGCTTCCCAAAGAGCTGGAAGCAAGATGCTGTGGGGCCCAACTCGCCCTTTGCAAAGAAGCCTGCACGTTGTGCCTTTCAGCTCTAGGGCAAAGTAGCACACCCAGAGCAGAAGTCCTACTTCAGCCAGATCAGGCCTGCAAAGAAACTGCGTTTCACAGGCCTTTGGAAGAGATGATCCCACTAGGCTGTAAGAGCACTGTGCAGAGCGAGTTGTTTCTTAGCTTCCCAAAGAGCTGGAAGCAAGATGCTGTGGGGCCCAACTCGCCCTTTGGAAAGAAGCCTGCACGTTGTGCCTTTCAGCTCTAGGGCAAAGTAGCACACCCAGAGCAGAAGTCCTACTTCAGCCAGATCAGGCCTGCAAAGAAACTGCGTTTCACAGGCCTTTGGAAGAGATGTTCCCGGTAGGCTGTAAGAGCACTGTGCAGAGCGAGTTGTTTCTTAGCTTCCCAAAGAGCTGGAAGCAAGATGCTGTGGGGCCCAACTCGCCCTTTGGAAAGAAGCCTGCACGTTGTGCCTTTCAGCTCTAGGGCAAAGTAGCACACCCAGAGCAGAAGTCCTACTTCAGCCAGATCAGGCCTGCAAAGAAACTGCGTTTCACAGGCCTTTGGAAGAGATGTTCCCGGTAGGCTGTAAGAGCACTGTGCAGAGCGAGTTGTTTCTTAGCTTCCCAAAGAGCTGGAAGCAAGATGCTGTGGGGCCCAACTCGCCCTTTGGAAAGAAGCCTGCACGTTGTGCCTTTCAGCTCTAGGGCAAAGTAGCACACCCAGAGCAGAAGTCCTACTTCAGCCAGATCAGGCCTGCAAAGAAACTGCGTTTCACAGGCCTTTGGAAGAGATGTTCCCGCTAGGCTGTAAGAGCACTGTGCAGAGCGAGTTGTTTCTTAGCTTCCCAAAGAGCTGGAAGCAAGATGCTGTGGGGCCCAACTCGCCCTTTGGAAAGAAGCCTGCACGTTGTGCCTTTCAGCTCTAGGGCAAAGTAGCACACCCAGAGCAGAAGTCCTACTTCAGCCAGATCAGGCCTGCAAAGAAACTGCGTTTCACAGGCCTTTGGAAGAGATGTTCCCGGTAGGCTGTAAGAGCACTGTGCAGAGCGAGTTGTTTCTTAGCTTCCCAAAGAGCTGGAAGCAAGATGCTGTGGGGCCCAACTCGCCCTTTGGAAAGAAGCCTGCACGTTGTGCCTTTCAGCTCTAGGGCAAAGTAGCACACCCAGAGCAGAAGTCCTACTTCAGCCAGATCAGGCCTGCAAAGAAACTGCGTTTCACAGGCCTTTGGAAGAGATGTTCCCGGTAGGCTGTAAGAGCACTGTGCAGAGCGAGTTGTTTCTTAGCTTCCCAAAGAGCTGGAAGCAAGATGCTGTGGGGCCCAACTCGCCCTTTGGAAAGAAGCCTGCACGTTGTGCCTTTCAGCTCTAGGGCAAAGTAGCACACCCAGAGCAGAAGTCCTACTTCAGCCAGATCAGGCCTGCAAAGAAACTGCGTTTCACAGGCCTTTGGAAGAGATGTTCCCGGTAGGCTGTAAGAGCACTGTGCAGAGCGAGTTGTTTCTTAGCTTCCCAAAGAGCTGGAAGCAAGATGCTGTGGGGCCCAACTCGCCCTTTGGAAAGAAGCCTGCACGTTGTGCCTTTCAGCTCTAGGGCAAAGTAGCACACCCAGAGCAGAAGTCCTACTTCAGCCAGATCAGGCCTGCAAAGAAACTGCGTTTCACAGGCCTTTGGAAGAGATGTTCCCGCTAGGCTGTAAGAGCACTGTGCAGAGCGAGTTGTTTCTTAGCTTCCCAAAGAGCTGGAAGCAAGATGCTGTGGGGCCCAACTCGCCCTTTGGAAAGAAGCCTGCACGTTGTGCCTTTCAGCTCTAGGGCAAAGTAGCACACCCAGAGCAGAAGTCCTACTTCAGCCAGATCAGGCCTGCAAAGAAACTGCGTTTCACAGGCCTTTGGAAGAGATGTTCCCGGTAGGCTGTAAGAGCACTGTGCAGAGCGAGTTGTTTCTTAGCTTCCCAAAGAGCTGGAAGCAAGATGCTGTGGGGCCCAACTCGCCCTTTGGAAAGAAGCCTGCACGTTGTGCCTTTCAGCTCTAGGGCAAAGTAGCACACCCAGAGCAGAAGTCCTACTTCAGCCAGATCAGGCCTGCAAAGAAACTGCGTTTCACAGGCCTTTGGAAGAGATGTTCCCGGTAGGCTGTAAGAGCACTGTGCAGAGCGAGTTGTTTCTTAGCTTCCCAAAGAGCTGGAAGCAAGATGCTGTGGGGCCCAACTCGCCCTTTGGAAAGAAGCCTGCACGTTGTGCCTTTCAGCTCTAGGGCAAAGTAGCACACCCAGAGCAGAAGTCCTACTTCAGCCAGATCAGGCCTGCAAAGAAACTGCGTTTCACAGGCCTTTGGAAGAGATGTTCCCGGTAGGCTGTAAGAGCACTGTGCAGAGCGAGTTGTTTCTTAGCTTCCCAAAGAGCTGGAAGCAAGATGCTGTGGGGCCCAACTCGCCCTTTGGAAAGAAGCCTGCACGTTGTGCCTTTCAGCTCTAGGGCAAAGTAGCACACCCAGAGCAGAAGTCCTACTTCAGCCAGATCAGGCCTGCAAAGAAACTGCGTTTCACAGGCCTTTGGAAGAGATGTTCCCGGTAGGCTGTAAGAGCACTGTGCAGAGCGAGTTGTTTCTTAGCTTCCCAAAGAGCTGGAAGCAAGATGCTGTGGGGCCCAACTCGCCCTTTGGAAAGAAGCCTGCACGTTGTGCCTTTCAGCTCTAGGGCAAAGTAGCACACCCAGAGCAGAAGTCCTACTTCAGCCAGATCAGGCCTGCAAAGAAACTGCGTTTCACAGGCCTTTGGAAGAGATGTTCCCGGTAGGCTGTAAGAGCACTGTGCAGAGCGAGTTGTTTCTTAGCTTCCCAAAGAGCTGGAAGCAAGATGCTGTGGGGCCCAACTCGCCCTTTGGAAAGAAGCCTGCACGTTGTGCCTTTCAGCTCTAGGGCAAAGTAGCACACCCAGAGCAGAAGTCCTACTTCAGCCAGATCAGGCCTGCAAAGAAACTGCGTTTCACAGGCCTTTGGAAGAGATGTTCCCGGTAGGCTGTAAGAGCACTGTGCAGAGCGAGTTGTTTCTTAGCTTCCCAAAGAGCTGGAAGCAAGATGCTGTGGGGCCCAACTCGCCCTTTGGAAAGAAGCCTGCACGTTGTGCCTTTCAGCTCTAGGGCAAAGTAGCACACCCAGAGCAGAAGTCCTACTTCAGCCAGATCAGGCCTGCAAAGAAACTGCGTTTCACAGGCCTTTGGAAGAGATGTTCCCGGTAGGCTGTAAGAGCACTGTGCAGAGCGAGTTGTTTCTTAGCTTCCCAAAGAGCTGGAAGCAAGATGCTGTGGGGCCCAACTCGCCCTTTGGAAAGAAGCCTGCACGTTGTGCCTTTCAGCTCTAGGGCAAAGTAGCACACCCAGAGCAGAAGTCCTACTTCAGCCAGATCAGGCCTGCAAAGAAACTGCGTTTCACAGGCCTTTGGAAGAGATGTTCCCGGTAGGCTGTAAGAGCACTGTGCAGAGCGAGTTGTTTCTTAGCTTCCCAAAGAGCTGGAAGCAAGATGCTGTGGGGCCCAACTCGCCCTTTGGAAAGAAGCCTGCACGTTGTGCCTTTCAGCTCTAGGGCAAAGTAGCACACCCAGAGCAGAAGTCCTACTTCAGCCAGATCAGGCCTGCAAAGAAACTGCGTTTCACAGGCCTTTGGAAGAGATGTTCCCGGTAGGCTGTAAGAGCACTGTGCAGAGCGAGTTGTTTCTTAGCTTCCCAAAGAGCTGGAAGCAAGATGCTGTGGGGCCCAACTCGCCCTTTGGAAAGAAGCCTGCACGTTGTGCCTTTCAGCTCTAGGGCAAAGTAGCACACCCAGAGCAGAAGTCCTACTTCAGCCAGATCAGGCCTGCAAAGAAACTGCGTTTCACAGGCCTTTGGAAGAGATGTTCCCACTAGGCTGTAAGAGCACTGTGCAGAGCGAGTTGTTTCTTAGCTTCCCAAAGAGCTGGAAGCAAGATGCTGTGGGGCCCAACTCGCCCTTTGGAAAGAAGCCTGCACGTTGTGCCTTTCAGCTCTAGGGCAAAGTAGCACACCCAGAGCAGAAGTCCTACTTCAGCCAGATCAGGCCTGCAAAGAAACTGCGTTTCACAGGCCTTTGGAAGAGATGTTCCCGGTAGGCTGTAAGAGCACTGTGCAGAGCGAGTTGTTTCTTAGCTTCCCAAAGAGCTGGAAGCAAGATGCTGTGGGGCCCAACTCGCCCTTTGGAAAGAAGCCTGCACGTTGTGCCTTTCAGCTCTAGGGCAAAGTAGCACACCCAGAGCAGAAGTCCTACTTCAGCCAGATCAGGCCTGCAAAGAAACTGCGTTTCACAGGCCTTTGGAAGAGATGTTCCCGGTAGGCTGTAAGAGCACTGTGCAGAGCGAGTTGTTTCTTAGCTTCCCAAAGAGCTGGAAGCAAGATGCTGTGGGGCCCAACTCGCCCTTTGGAAAGAAGCCTGCACGTTGTGCCTTTCAGCTCTAGGGCAAAGTAGCACACCCAGAGCAGAAGTCCTACTTCAGCCAGATCAGGCCTGCAAAGAAACTGCGTTTCACAGGCCTTTGGAAGAGATGTTCCCGCTAGGCTGTAAGAGCACTGTGCAGAGCGAGTTGTTTCTTAGCTTCCCAAAGAGCTGGAAGCAAGATGCTGTGGGGCCCAACTCGCCCTTTGGAAAGAAGCCTGCACGTTGTGCCTTTCAGCTCTAGGGCAAAGTAGCACACCCAGAGCAGAAGTCCTACTTCAGCCAGATCAGGCCTGCAAAGAAACTGCGTTTCACAGGCCTTTGGAAGAGATGTTCCCGGTAGGCTGTAAGAGCACTGTGCAGAGCGAGTTGTTTCTTAGCTTCCCAAAGAGCTGGAAGCAAGATGCTGTGGGGCCCAACTCGCCCTTTGGAAAGAAGCCTGCACGTTGTGCCTTTCAGCTCTAGGGCAAAGTAGCACACCCAGAGCAGAAGTCCTACTTCAGCCAGATCAGGCCTGCAAAGAAACTGCGTTTCACAGGCCTTTGGAAGAGATGTTCCCGGTAGGCTGTAAGAGCACTGTGCAGAGCGAGTTGTTTCTTAGCTTCCCAAAGAGCTGGAAGCAAGATGCTGTGGGGCCCAACTCGCCCTTTGGAAAGAAGCCTGCACGTTGTGCCTTTCAGCTCTAGGGCAAAGTAGCACACCCAGAGCAGAAGTCCTACTTCAGCCAGATCAGGCCTGCAAAGAAACTGCGTTTCACAGGCCTTTGGAAGAGATGTTCCCGGTAGGCTGTAAGAGCACTGTGCAGAGCGAGTTGTTTCTTAGCTTCCCAAAGAGCTGGAAGCAAGATGCTGTGGGGCCCAACTCGCCCTTTGGAAAGAAGCCTGCACGTTGTGCCTTTCAGCTCTAGGGCAAAGTAGCACACCCAGAGCAGAAGTCCTACTTCAGCCAGATCAGGCCTGCAAAGAAACTGCGTTTCACAGGCCTTTGGAAGAGATGTTCCCGGTAGGCTGTAAGAGCACTGTGCAGAGCGAGTTGTTTCTTAGCTTCCCAAAGAGCTGGAAGCAAGATGCTGTGGGGCCCAACTCGCCCTTTGGAAAGAAGCCTGCACGTTGTGCCTTTCAGCTCTAGGGCAAAGTAGCACACCCAGAGCAGAAGTCCTACTTCAGCCAGATCAGGCCTGCAAAGAAACTGCGTTTCACAGGCCTTTGGAAGAGATGTTCCCACTAGGCTGTAAGAGCACTGTGCAGAGCGAGTTGTTTCTTAGCTTCCCAAAGAGCTGGAAGCAAGATGCTGTGGGGCCCAACTCGCCCTTTGGAAAGAAGCCTGCACGTTGTGCCTTTCAGCTCTAGGGCAAAGTAGCACACCCAGAGCAGAAGTCCTACTTCAGCCAGATCAGGCCTGCAAAGAAACTGCGTTTCACAGGCCTTTGGAAGAGATGTTCCCGGTAGGCTGTAAGAGCACTGTGCAGAGCGAGTTGTTTCTTAGCTTCCCAAAGAGCTGGAAGCAAGATGCTGTGGGGCCCAACTCGCCCTTTGGAAAGAAGCCTGCACGTTGTGCCTTTCAGCTCTAGGGCAAAGTAGCACACCCAGAGCAGAAGTCCTACTTCAGCCAGATCAGGCCTGCAAAGAAACTGCGTTTCACAGGCCTTTGGAAGAGATGTTCCCGGTAGGCTGTAAGAGCACTGTGCAGAGCGAGTTGTTTCTTAGCTTCCCAAAGAGCTGGAAGCAAGATGCTGTGGGGCCCAACTCGCCCTTTGGAAAGAAGCCTGCACGTTGTGCCTTTCAGCTCTAGGGCAAAGTAGCACACCCAGAGCAGAAGTCCTACTTCAGCCAGATCAGGCCTGCAAAGAAACTGCGTTTCACAGGCCTTTGGAAGAGATGTTCCCGGTAGGCTGTAAGAGCACTGTGCAGAGCGAGTTGTTTCTTAGCTTCCCAAAGAGCTGGAAGCAAGATGCTGTGGGGCCCAACTCGCCCTTTGGAAAGAAGCCTGCACGTTGTGCCTTTCAGCTCTAGGGCAAAGTAGCACACCCAGAGCAGAAGTCCTACTTCAGCCAGATCAGGCCTGCAAAGAAACTGCGTTTCACAGGCCTTTGGAAGAGATGTTCCCGGTAGGCTGTAAGAGCACTGTGCAGAGCGAGTTGTTTCTTAGCTTCCCAAAGAGCTGGAAGCAAGATGCTGTGGGGCCCAACTCGCCCTTTGGAAAGAAGCCTGCACGTTGTGCCTTTCAGCTCTAGGGCAAAGTAGCACACCCAGAGCAGAAGTCCTACTTCAGCCAGATCAGGCCTGCAAAGAAACTGCGTTTCACAGGCCTTTGGAAGAGATGTTCCCGGTAGGCTGTAAGAGCACTGTGCAGAGCGAGTTGTTTCTTAGCTTCCCAAAGAGCTGGAAGCAAGATGCTGTGGGGCCCAACACGCCCTTTGGAAAGAAGCCTGCACGTTGTGCCTTTCAGCTCTAGGGCAAAGTAGCACACCCAGAGCAGAAGTCCTACTTCAGCCAGATCAGGCCTGCAAAGAAACTGCGTTTCACAGGCCTTTGGAAGAGATGTTCCCGGTAGGCTGTAAGAGCACTGTGCAGAGCGAGTTGTTTCTTAGCTTCCCAAAGAGCTGGAAGCAAGATGCTGTGGGGCCCAACTCGCCCTTTGGAAAGAAGCCTGCACGTTGTGCCTTTCAGCTCTAGGGCAAAGTAGCACACCCAGAGCAGAAGTCCTACTTCAGCCAGATCAGGCCTGCAAAGAAACTGCGTTTCACAGGCCTTTGGAAGAGATGTTCCCGGTAGGCTGTAAGAGCACTGTGCAGAGCGAGTTGTTTCTTAGCTTCCCAAAGAGCTGGAAGCAAGATGCTGTGGGGCCCAACTCGCCCTTTGGAAAGAAGCCTGCACGTTGTGCCTTTCAGCTCTAGGGCAAAGTAGCACACCCAGAGCAGAAGTCCTACTTCAGCCAGATCAGGCCTGCAAAGAAACTGCGTTTCACAGGCCTTTGGAAGAGATGTTCCCGGTAGGCTGTAAGAGCACTGTGCAGAGCGAGTTGTTTCTTAGCTTCCCAAAGAGCTGGAAGCAAGATGCTGTGGGGCCCAACTCGCCCTTTGGAAAGAAGCCTGCACGTTGTGCCTTTCAGCTCTAGGGCAAAGTAGCACACCCAGAGCAGAAGTCCTACTTCAGCCAGATCAGGCCTGCAAAGAAACTGCGTGTCACAGGCCTTTGGAAGAGATGTTCCCACTAGGCTGTAAGAGCACTGTGCAGAGCGAGTTGTTTCTTAGCTTCCCAAAGAGCTGGCAGCAAGATGCTGTGGGGCCCAACTCGCCCTTTGGAAAGAAGCCTGCACGTTGTGCCTTTCAGCTCTAGGGCAAAGTAGAACACCCAGAGCAGAAGTCCTACTTCAGCCAGATCAGGCCTGCAAAGAAACTGCGTTTCACAGGCCTTTGGAAGAGATGTTCCCACTAGGCTGTAAGAGCACTGTGCAGAGCGAGTTGTTTCTTAGCTTCCCAAAGAGCTGGAAGCAAGATGCTGTGGGGCCCAACTCGCCCTTTGGAAAGAAGCCTGCACGTTGTGCCTTTCAGCTCTAGGGCAAAGTAGCACACCCAGAGCAGAAGTCCTACTTCAGCCAGATCAGGCCTGCAAAGAAACTGCGTTTCACAGGCCTTTGGAGGAGATGTTCCCAGTAGGCTGTAAGAGCACTGTGCAGAGCGAGTTGTTTCTTAGCTTCCCAAAGAGCTGGAAGCAAGATGCTGTGGGGCCCAACTCGCCCTTTGGAAAGAAGCCTGCACGTTGTGCCTTTCAGCTCTAGGGCAAAGTAGCACACCCAGAGCAGAAGTCCTACTTCAGCCAGATCAGGCCTGCAAAGAAACTGCGTTTCACAGGCCTTTGGAAGAGATGTTCCCGGTAGGCTGTAAGAGCACTGTGCAGAGCGAGTTGTTTCTTAGCTTCCCAAAGAGCTGGAAGCAAGATGCTGTGGGGCCCAACTCGCCCTTTGGAAAGAAGCCTGCACGTTGTGCCTTTCAGCTCTAGGGCAATGTAGCACACCCAGAGCAGAAGTCCTACTTTAGCAAGATCAGGCCTGCAAAGAAACTGCGTTTCACACGCCTTTGGAAGAGATGTTCCCGGTAGGCTGTAAGAGCACTGTGCAGAGCGAGTTGTTTCTTAGCTTCCCAAAGAGCTGGAAGCAAGATGCTGTGGGGCCCAACTCGCCCTTTGGAAAGAAGCCTGCACGTTGTGCCTTTCAGCTCTATGTCAATGTAGCACACCCAGAGCAGAAGTCCTACTTCAGCCAGATCAGGCCTGCAAAGAAACTGTGTTTCACAGGCCTTTGGAAGAGATGTTCCCGGTAGGCTGTAAGAGCACTGTGCAGAGCGAGTTGTTTCTTACCTTCCCAAAGAGCTGGAAGCAAGATGCTGTGGGGCCCAACTCGCCCTTTGGAAAGAAGCCTGCACATTGTGCCTTTCAGCTCTAGGGCAAAGTAGCACACCCAGAGCAGAAGTCCTACTTCAGCCAGATCAGGCCTGCAAAGAAACTGCGTTTCACAGGCCTTTGGAAGAGATGTTCCCGGTAGGCTGTAAGAGCACTGTGCAAAGCGAGTGGTTTCGTAGCTTCCCAAAGAGCTGGAAGCAAGATGCTGTGGGGCCCAACTCGCCCTTTGGAAAGAAGCCTGCACGTTGTGCCTTTCAGCTCTAGGGCAATGTAGCACACCCAGAGCAGAAGTCCTACTTCAGCCAGATCAGGCCTGCAAAGAAACTGCGTTTCACAGGCCTTTGGAAGAGATGTTCCCGGTAGGCTGTAAGAGCACTGTGCAGAGCGAGTTGTTTCCTAGCTTCCCAAAGAGCTGGAAGCAAGATGCTGTGGGGCCCAACTCGCCCTTTGGAAAGAAGCCTGCACGTTGCGCCTTTCAGCTCTAGGGCAATGTAGCACACCCAGAGCAGAAGTCCTACTTTAGCCAGATAAGGCCTGCAAAGAAACTGCGTTTCACACGCCTTTGGAAGAGATGTTCCCGGTAGGCTGTAAGAGCACTGTGCAGAGCGAGTTGTTTCTTAGCTTCCCAAAGAGCTGGAAGCAAGATGCTGTGGGGCCCAACACGCCCTTTGGAAAGAAGCCTGCACGTTGTGCCTTTCAGCTCTAGGGCAATGTAGCACACCCAGAGCAGAAGTCCTACTTCAGCCAGATCAGGCCTGCAAAGCAGCTGCGTTTCACAGGCCTTTGGAAGAAATGTTCCCGGTAGGCTGTAAGAGCACTGTGCAGAGCGAGTTGTTTCTTAGCTTCCCAAAGAACTGGAAGCAAGATGAAGTGGGGCCCGACTCGCCCTTTGGAAAGAAGCCTGCACGTTGTGCCTTTCAGCTCTAGGGCAAAGTAGCACACCCAGAGCAGAAGTCCTACTTCAGCCAGATCAGGCCTGCAAAGCAGCTGCGTTTCACAGGCCTTTGGAAGAGATGTTCCCGGTAGGCTGTAAGAGCACTGTGCAGACCGAGTTGTTTCTTAGCTTCCCAAAGAGCTGGAAGCAAGATGCTGTGGGGCCCAACTCGCCCTTTGGAAAGAAGCCTGCACGTTGTGCCTTTCAGCTCTAGGTCAATGTAGCACACCCAGAGCAGAAGTCCTACTTCAGCCAGATCAGGCCTGCAAAGAAGCTGCGTTTCACAGGCCTTTGGAAGAGATGTTCCCGGTAGGCTGTAAGAGCACTGTGCAGAGCGAGTTGTTTCTTAGCTTCCCAAAGAGCTGGAAGCAAGATGCTGTGGGGCCCAACTCGCCCTTTGGAAAGAAGCCTGCACGTTGTGCCTTTCAGCTCTAGGGCAAAGTAGCACACCCAGAGCAGAAGTCCTACTTCAGCCAGATCAGGCCTGCAAAGAAACTGCGTTTCACAGGCCTTTGGAAGAGATGTTCCCGGTAGGCTGTAAGAGCACTGTGCAGAGCGAGTTGTTTCTTAGCTTCCCAAAGAGCTGGAAGCAAGATGCTGTGGGGCCCAACTCGCCCTTTGGAAAGAAGCCTGCACGTTGTGCCTTTCAGCTCTAGGGCAATGTAGCAAACCCAGAGCAGAAGTCCTACTTCAGCCAGATCAGGCCTGCAAAGAAACTGTGTTTCACAGGCCTTTGGAAGAGATGTTGCCGGTAGGCTGTAAGAGCACTGTGCAGAGCGAGTTGTTTCTTAGCTTCCCAAAGAGCTGGAAGCAAGATGCTGTGGGGCCCAACTCGCCCTTTGGAAAGAAGCCTGCACGTTGTGCCTTTCAGCTCTAGGGCAATGTAGCACACCCAGAGCAGAAGTCCTACTTCAGCCAGATCAGGCCTGCAAAGAAACTGCGTTTCACAGGCATTTGGAAGAGATGTTCCCGGTAGGATGTAAGAGCACTGTGCAAAGCGAGTGGTTTCGTAGCTTCCCAAAGAGCTGGAAGCAAGATGCTGTGGGGCCCAACTCGCCCTTTGGAAAGAAGCCTGCACGTTGTGCCTTTCAGCTCTAGGGCAAAGTAGCACACCCAGAGCAGAAGTACTACTTCAGCCAGATCAGGCCTGCAAAGAAACTGCGTTTCACAGGCCTTTGGAAGAGATGTTCCCGGTAGGCTGTAAGAGCACTGTGCAGAGCGAGTTGTTTCTTAGCTTCCCAAAGAGCTGGAAGCAAGATGCTGTGGGGCCCAACTCGCCCTTTGGAAAGAAGCCTGCACGTTGTGCCTTTCAGCTCTAGGGCAAAGTAGCACACCCAGAGCAGAAGTCCTACTTCAGCCAGATCAGGCCTGCAAAGAAACTGCGTTTCACAGGCCTTTGGAAGAGATGTTCCCGGTAGGCTGTAAGAGCACTGTGCAGAGCGAGTTGTTTCTTAGCTTCCCAAAGAGCTGGAAGCAAGATGCTGTGGGGCCCAACTCGCCCTTTGGAAAGAAGCCTGCACGTTGTGCCTTTCAGCTCTAGGGCAAAGTAGCACACCCAGAGCAGAAGTCCTACTTCAGCCAGATCAGGCCTGCAAAGAAACTGCGTTTCACAGGCCTTTGGAAGAGATGTTCCCGGTAGGCTGTAAGAGCACTGTGCAGAGCGAGTTGTTTCTTAGCTTCCCAAAGAGCTGGAAGCAAGATGCTGTGGGGCCCAACTCGCCCTTTGGAAAGAAGCCTGCACGTTGTGCCTTTCAGCTCTAGGGCAAAGTAGCACACCCAGAGCAGAAGTCCTACTTCAGCCAGATCAGGACTGCAAAGAAACTGCGTTTCACAGGCCTTTGGAAGAGATGTTCCCGGTAGGCTGTAAGAGCACTGTGCAGAGCGAGTTGTTTCTTAGCTTCCCAAAGAGCTGGAAGCAAGATGCTGTGGGGCCCAACTCGCCCTTTGGAAAGAAGCCTGCACGTTGTGCCTTTCAGCTCTAGGGCAAAGTAGCACACCCAGAGCAGAAGTCCTACTTCAGCCAGATCAGGCCTGCAAAGAAACTGCGTTTCACAGGCCTTTGGAAGAGATGTTCCCGGTAGGCAGTAAGAGCACTGTGCAGAGCGAGTTGTTTCTTAGCTTCCCAAAGAGCTGGAAGCAAGATGCTGTGGGGCCCAACTCGCCCTTTGGAAAGAAGCCTGCACGTTGTGCCTTTCAGCTCTAGGGCAAAGTAGCACACCCAGAGCAGAAGTCCTACTTCAGCCAGATCAGGCCTGCAAAGAAACTGCGTTTCACAGGCCTTTGGAAGAGATGTTCCCGGTAGGCTGTAAGAGCACTGTGCAGAGCGAGTTGTTTCTTAGCTTCCCAAAGAGCTGGAAGCAAGATGCTGTGGGGCCCAACTCGCCCTTTGGAAAGAAGCCTGCACGTTGTGCCTTTCAGCTCTAGGGCAAAGTAGCACACCCAGAGCAGAAGTCCTACTTCAGCCAGATCAGGCCTGCAAAGAAACTGCGTTTCACAGGCCTTTGGAAGAGATGTTCCCGGTAGGCTGTAAGAGCACTGTGCAGAGCGAGTTGTTTCTTAGCTTCCCAAAGAGCTGGAAGCAAGATGCTGTGGGGCCCAACTCGCCCTTTGGAAAGAAGCCTGCACGTTGTGCCTTTCAGCTCTAGGGCAAAGTAGCACACCCAGAGCAGAAGTCCTACTTCAGCCAGATCAGGCCTGCAAAGAAACTGCGTTTCACAGGCCTTTGGAAGAGATGTTCCCGCTAGGCTGTAAGAGCACTGTGCAGAGCGAGTTGTTTCTTAGCTTCCCAAAGAGCTGGAAGCAAGATGCTGTGGGGCCCAACTCGCCCTTTGGAAAGAAGCCTGCACGTTGTGCCTTTCAGCTCTAGGGCAAAGTAGCACACCCAGAGCAGAAGTCCTACTTCAGCCAGATCAGGCCTGCAAAGAAACTGCGTTTCACAGGCCTTTGGAAGAGATGTTCCCGGTAGGCTGTAAGAGCACTGTGCAGACAGAGTTGTTTCTTAGCTTCCCAAAGAGCTGGAAGCAAGATGCTGTGGGGCCCAACTCGCCCTTTGGAAAGAAGCCTGCACGTTGTGCCTTTCAGCTCTAGGGCAAAGTAGCACACCCAGAGCAGAAGTCCTACTTCAGCCAGATCAGGCCTGCAAAGAAACTGCGTTTCACAGGCCTTTGGAAGAGATGTTCCCGGTAGGCTGTAAGAGCACTGTGCAGAGCGAGTTGTTTCTTAGCTTCCCAAAGAGCTGGAAGCAAGATGCTGTGGGGCCCAACTCGCCCTTTGGAAAGAAGCCTGCACGTTGTGCCTTTCAGCTCTAGGGCAAAGTAGCACACCCAGAGCAGAAGTCCTACTTCAGCCAGATCAGGCCTGCAAAGAAACTGCGTTTCACAGGCCTTTGGAAGAGATGTTCCCGGTAGGCTGTAAGAGCACTGTGCAGAGCGAGTTGTTTCTTAGCTTCCCAAAGAGCTGGAAGCAAGATGCTGTGGGGCCCAACTCGCCCTTTGGAAAGAAGCCTGCACGTTGTGCCTTTCAGCTCTAGGGCAAAGTAGCACACCCAGAGCAGAAGTCCTACTTCAGCCAGATCAGGCCTGCAAAGAAACTGCGTTTCACAGGCCTTTGGAAGAGATGTTCCCGGTAGGCTGTAAGAGCACTGTGCAGAGCGAGTTGTTTCTTAGCTTCCCAAAGAGCTGGAAGCAAGATGCTGTGGGGCCCAACTCGCCCTTTGGAAAGAAGCCTGCACGTTGTGCCTTTCAGCTCTAGGGCAAAGTAGCACACCCAGAGCAGAAGTCCTACTTCAGCCAGATCAGGCCTGCAAAGAAACTGCGTTTCACAGGCCTTTGGAAGAGATGTTCCCGGTAGGCTGTAAGAGCACTGTGCAGAGCGAGTTGTTTCTTAGCTTCCCAAAGAGCTGGAAGCAAGATGCTGTGGGGCCCAACTCGCCCTTTGGAAAGAAGCCTGCACGTTGTGCCTTTCAGCTCTAGGGCAAAGTAGCACACCCAGAGCAGAAGTCCTACTTCAGCCAGATCAGGCCTGCAAAGAAACTGCGTTTCACAGGCCTTTGGAAGAGATGTTCCCACTAGGCTGTAAGAGCACTGTGCAGAGCGAGTTGTTTCTTAGCTTCCCAAAGAGCTGGAAGCAAGATGCTGTGGGGCCCAACTCGCCCTTTGGAAAGAAGCCTGCACGTTGTGCCTTTCAGCTCTAGGGCAAAGTAGCACACCCAGAGCAGAAGTCCTACTTCAGCCAGATCAGGCCTGCAAAGAAACTGCGTTTCACAGGCCTTTGGAAGAGATGTTCCCAGTAGGCTGTAAGAGCACTGTGCAGAGCGAGTTGTTTCTTAGCTTCCCAAAGAGCTGGAAGCAAGATGCTGTGGGGCCCAACTCGCCCTTTGGAAAGAAGCCTGCACGTTGTGCCTTTCAGCTCTAGGGCAAAGTAGCACACCCAGAGCAGAAGTCCTACTTCAGCCAGATCAGGCCTGCAAAGAAACTGCGTTTCACAGGCCTTTGGAAGAGATGTTCCCACTAGGCTGTAAGAGCACTGTGCAGAGCGAGTTGTTTCTTAGCTTCCCAAAGAGCTGGAAGCAAGATGCTGTGGGGCCCAACTCGCCCTTTGGAAAGAAGCCTGCACGTTGTGCCTTTCAGCTCTAGGGCAAAGTAGCACACCCAGAGCAGAAGTCCTACTTCAGCCAGATCAGGCCTGCAAAGAAACTGCGTTTCACAGGCCTTTGGAAGAGATGTTCCCGGTAGGCTGTAAGAGCACTGTGCAGAGCGAGTTGTTTCTTAGCTTCCCAAAGAGCTGGAAGCAAGATGCTGTGGGGCCCAACTCGCCCTTTGGAAAGAAGCCTGCACGTTGTGCCTTTCAGCTCTAGGGCAAAGTAGCACACCCAGAGCAGAAGTCCTACTTCAGCCAGATCAGGCCTGCAAAGAAACTGCGTTTCACAGGCCTTTGGAAGAGATGTTCCCGGTAGGCTGTAAGAGCACTGTGCAGAGCGAGTTGTTTCTTAGCTTCCCAAAGAGCTGGAAGCAAGATGCTGTGGGGCCCAACTCGCCCTTTGGAAAGAAGCCTGCACGTTGTGCCTTTCAGCTCTAGGGCAAAGTAGCACACCCAGAGCAGAAGTCCTACTTCAGCCAGATCAGGCCTGCAAAGAAACTGCGTTTCACAGGCCTTTGGAAGAGATGTTCCCACTAGGCTGTAAGAGCACTGTGCAGAGCGAGTTGTTTCTTAGCTTCCCAAAGAGCTGGAAGCAAGATGCTGTGGGGCCCAACTCGCCCTTTGGAAAGAAGCCTGCACGTTGTGCCTTTCAGCTCTAGGGCAAAGTAGCACACCCAGAGCAGAAGTCCTACTTCAGCCAGATCAGGCCTGCAAAGAAACTGCGTTTCACAGGCCTTTGGAAGAGATGTTCCCGGTAGGCTGTAAGAGCACTGTGCAGAGCGAGTTGTTTCTTAGCTTCCCAAAGAGCTGGAAGCAAGATGCTGTGGGGCCCAACTCGCCCTTTGGAAAGAAGCCTGCACGTTGTGCCTTTCAGCTCTAGGGCAAAGTAGCACACCCAGAGCAGAAGTCCTACTTCAGCCAGATCAGGCCTGCAAAGAAACTGCGTTTCACAGGCCTTTGGAAGAGATGTTCCCGGTAGGCTGTAAGAGCACTGTGCAGAGCGAGTTGTTTCTTAGCTTCCCAAAGAGCTGGAAGCAAGATGCTGTGGGGCCCAACTCGCCCTTTGGAAAGAAGCCTGCACGTTGTGCCTTTCAGCTCTAGGGCAAAGTAGCACACCCAGAGCAGAAGTCCTACTTCAGCCAGATCAGGCCTGCAAAGAAACTGCGTTTCACACGCCTTTGGAAGAGATGTTCCCGGTAGGCTGTAAGAGCACTGTGCAGAGCGAGTTGTTTCTTAGCTTCCCAAAGAGCTGGAAGCAAGATGCTGTGGGGCCCAACTCGCCCTTTGGAAAGAAGCCTGCACGTTGTGCCTTTCAGCTCTAGGGCAAAGTAGCACACCCAGAGCAGAAGTCCTACTTCAGCCAGATCAGGCCTGCAAAGAAACTGCGTTTCACAGGCCTTTGGAAGAGATGTTCCCGGTAGGCTGTAAGAGCACTGTGCAGAGCGAGTTGTTTCTTAGCTTCCCAAAGAGCTGGAAGCAAGATGCTGTGGGGCCCAACTCGCCCTTTGGAAAGAAGCCTGCACGTTGTGCCTTTCAGCTCTAGGGCAAAGTAGCACACCCAGAGCAGAAGTCCTACTTCAGCCAGATCAGGCCTGCAAAGAAACTGCGTTTCACAGGCCTTTGGAAGAGATGTTCCCGGTAGGCTGTAAGAGCACTGTGCAGAGCGAGTTGTTTCTTAGCTTCCCAAAGAGCTGGAAGCAAGATGCTGTGGGGCCCAACTCGCCCTTTGGAAAGAAGCCTGCACGTTGTGCCTTTCAGCTCTAGGGCAAAGTAGCACACCCAGAGCAGAAGTCCTACTTCAGCCAGATCAGGCCTGCAAAGAAACTGCGTTTCACAGGCCTTTGGAAGAGATGTTCCCGGTAGGCTGTAAGAGCACTGTGCAGAGCGAGTTGTTTCTTAGCTTCCCAAAGAGCTGGAAGCAAGATGCTGTGGGGCCCAACTCGCCCTTTGGAAAGAAGCCTGCACGTTGTGCCTTTCAGCTCTAGGGCAAAGTAGCACACCCAGAGCAGAAGTCCTACTTCAGCCAGATCAGGCCTGCAAAGAAACTGCGTTTCACAGGCCTTTGGAAGAGATGTTCCCACTAGGCTGTAAGAGCACTGTGCAGAGCGAGTTGTTTCTTAGCTTCCCAAAGAGCTGGAAGCAAGATGCTGTGGGGCCCAACTCGCCCTTTGGAAAGAAGCCTGCACGTTGTGCCTTTCAGCTCTAGGGCAAAGTAGCACACCCAGAGCAGAAGTCCTACTTCAGCCAGATCAGGCCTGCAAAGAAACTGCGTTTCACAGGCCTTTGGAAGAGATGTTCCCAGTAGGCTGTAAGAGCACTGTGCAGAGCGAGTTGTTTCTTAGCTTCCCAAAGAGCTGGAAGCAAGATGCTGTGGGGCCCAACTCGCCCTTTGGAAAGAAGCCTGCACGTTGTGCCTTTCAGCTCTAGGGCAAAGTAGCACACCCAGAGCAGAAGTCCTACTTCAGCCAGATCAGGCCTGCAAAGAAACTGCGTTTCACAGGCCTTTGGAAGAGATGTTCCCACTAGGCTGTAAGAGCACTGTGCAGAGCGAGTTGTTTCTTAGCTTCCCAAAGAGCTGGAAGCAAGATGCTGTGGGGCCCAACTCGCCCTTTGGAAAGAAGCCTGCACGTTGTGCCTTTCAGCTCTAGGGCAAAGTAGCACACCCAGAGCAGAAGTCCTACTTCAGCCAGATCAGGCCTGCAAAGAAACTGCGTTTCACAGGCCTTTGGAAGAGATGTTCCCGGTAGGCTGTAAGAGCACTGTGCAGAGCGAGTTGTTTCTTAGCTTCCCAAAGAGCTGGAAGCAAGATGCTGTGGGGCCCAACTCGCCCTTTGGAAAGAAGCCTGCACGTTGTGCCTTTCAGCTCTAGGGCAAAGTAGCACACCCAGAGCAGAAGTCCTACTTCAGCCAGATCAGGCCTGCAAAGAAACTGCGTTTCACAGGCCTTTGGAAGAGATGTTCCCGGTAGGCTGTAAGAGCACTGTGCAGAGCGAGTTGTTTCTTAGCTTCCCAAAGAGCTGGAAGCAAGATGCTGTGGGGCCCAACTCGCCCTTTGGAAAGAAGCCTGCACGTTGTGCCTTTCAGCTCTAGGGCAAAGTAGCACACCCAGAGCAGAAGTCCTACTTCAGCCAGATCAGGCCTGCAAAGAAACTGCGTTTCACAGGCCTTTGGAAGAGATGTTCCCGGTAGGCTGTAAGAGCACTGTGCAGAGCGAGTTGTTTCTTAGCTTCCCAAAGAGCTGGAAGCAAGATGCTGTGGGGCCCAACTCGCCCTTTGGAAAGAAGCCTGCACGTTGTGCCTTTCAGCTCTAGGGCAAAGTAGCACACCCAGAGCAGAAGTCCTACTTCAGCCAGATCAGGCCTGCAAAGAAACTGCGTTTCACAGGCCTTTGGAAGAGATGTTCCCGGTAGGCTGTAAGAGCACTGTGCAGAGCGAGTTGTTTCTTAGCTTCCCAAAGAGCTGGAAGCAAGATGCTGTGGGGCCCAACTCGCCCTTTGGAAAGAAGCCTGCACGTTGTGCCTTTCAGCTCTAGGGCAAAGTAGCACACCCAGAGCAGAAGTCCTACTTCAGCCAGATCAGGCCTGCAAAGAAACTGCGTTTCACAGGCCTTTGGAAGAGATGTTCCCGGTAGGCTGTAAGAGCACTGTGCAGAGCGAGTTGTTTCTTAGCTTCCCAAAGAGCTGGAAGCAAGATGCTGTGGGGCCCAACTCGCCCTTTGGAAAGAAGCCTGCACGTTGTGCCTTTCAGCTCTAGGGCAAAGTAGCACACCCAGAGCAGAAGTCCTACTTCAGCCAGATCAGGCCTGCAAAGAAACTGCGTTTCACACGCCTTTGGAAGAGATGTTCCCGGTAGGCTGTAAGAGCACTGTGCAGAGCGAGTTGTTTCTTAGCTTCCCAAAGAGCTGGAAGCAAGATGCTGTGGGGCCCAACTCGCCCTTTGGAAAGAAGCCTGCACGTTGTGCCTTTCAGCTCTAGGGCAAAGTAGCACACCCAGAGCAGAAGTCCTACTTCAGCCAGATCAGGCCTGCAAAGAAACTGCGTTTCACAGGCCTTTGGAAGAGATGTTCCCGGTAGGCTGTAAGAGCACTGTGCAGAGCGAGTTGTTTCTTAGCTTCCCAAAGAGCTGGAAGCAAGATGCTGTGGGGCCCAACTCGCCCTTTGGAAAGAAGCCTGCACGTTGTGCCTTTCAGCTCTAGGGCAAAGTAGCACACCCAGAGCAGAAGTCCTACTTCAGCCAGATCAGGCCTGCAAAGAAACTGCGTTTCACAGGCCTTTGGAAGAGATGTTCCCGGTAGGCTGTAAGAGCACTGTGCAGAGCGAGTTGTTTCTTAGCTTCCCAAAGAGCTGGAAGCAAGATGCTGTGGGGCCCAACTCGCCCTTTGGAAAGAAGCCTGCACGTTGTGCCTTTCAGCTCTAGGGCAAAGTAGCACACCCAGAGCAGAAGTCCTACTTCAGCCAGATCAGGCCTGCAAAGAAACTGCGTTTCACAGGCCTTTGGAAGAGATGTTCCCGGTAGGCTGTAAGAGCACTGTGCAGAGCGAGTTGTTTCTTAGCTTCCCAAAGAGCTGGAAGCAAGATGCTGTGGGGCCCAACTCGCCCTTTGGAAAGAAGCCTGCACGTTGTGCCTTTCAGCTCTAGGGCAAAGTAGCACACCCAGAGCAGAAGTCCTACTTCAGCCAGATCAGGCCTGCAAAGAAACTGCGTTTCACAGGCCTTTGGAAGAGATGTTCCCACTAGGCTGTAAGAGCACTGTGCAGAGCGAGTTGTTTCTTAGCTTCCCAAAGAGCTGGAAGCAAGATGCTGTGGGGCCCAACTCGCCCTTTGGAAAGAAGCCTGCACGTTGTGCCTTTCAGCTCTAGGGCAAAGTAGCACACCCAGAGCAGAAGTCCTACTTCAGCCAGATCAGGCCTGCAAAGAAACTGCGTTTCACAGGCCTTTGGAAGAGATGTTCCCACTAGGCTGTAAGAGCACTGTGCAGAGCGAGTTGTTTCTTAGCTTCCCAAAGAGCTGGAAGCAAGATGCTGTGGGGCCCAACTCGCCCTTTGGAAAGAAGCCTGCACGTTGTGCCTTTCAGCTCTAGGGCAAAGTAGCACACCCAGAGCAGAAGTCCTACTTCAGCCAGATCAGGCCTGCAAAGAAACTGCGTTTCACAGGCCTTTGGAAGAGATGTTCCCGGTAGGCTGTAAGAGCACTGTGCAGAGCGAGTTGTTTCTTAGCTTCCCAAAGAGCTGGAAGCAAGATGCTGTGGGGCCCAACTCGCCCTTTGGAAAGAAGCCTGCACGTTGTGCCTTTCAGCTCTAGGGCAAAGTAGCACACCCAGAGCAGAAGTCCTACTTCAGCCAGATCAGGCCTGCAAAGAAACTGCGTTTCACAGGCCTTTGGAAGAGATGTTCCCGGTAGGCTGTAAGAGCACTGTGCAGAGCGAGTTGTTTCTTAGCTTCCCAAAGAGCTGGAAGCAAGATGCTGTGGGGCCCAACTCGCCCTTTGGAAAGAAGCCTGCACGTTGTGCCTTTCAGCTCTAGGGCAAAGTAGCACACCCAGAGCAGAAGTCCTACTTCAGCCAGATCAGGCCTGCAAAGAAACTGCGTTTCACAGGCCTTTGGAAGAGATGTTCCCGGTAGGCTGTAAGAGCACTGTGCAGAGCGAGTTGTTTCTTAGCTTCCCAAAGAGCTGGAAGCAAGATGCTGTGGGGCCCAACTCGCCCTTTGGAAAGAAGCCTGCACGTTGTGCCTTTCAGCTCTAGGGCAAAGTAGCACACCCAGAGCAGAAGTCCTACTTCAGCCAGATCAGGCCTGCAAAGAAACTGCGTTTCACAGGCCTTTGGAAGAGATGTTCCCGGTAGGCTGTAAGAGCACTGTGCAGAGCGAGTTGTTTCTTAGCTTCCCAAAGAGCTGGAAGCAAGATGCTGTGGGGCCCAACTCGCCCTTTGGAAAGAAGCCTGCACGTTGTGCCTTTCAGCTCTAGGGCAAAGTAGCACACCCAGAGCAGAAGTCCTACTTCAGCCAGATCAGGCCTGCAAAGAAACTGCGTTTCACAGGCCTTTGGAAGAGATGTTCCCGGTAGGCTGTAAGAGCACTGTGCAGAGCGAGTTGTTTCTTAGCTTCCCAAAGAGCTGGAAGCAAGATGCTGTGGGGCCCAACTCGCCCTTTGGAAAGAAGCCTGCACGTTGTGCCTTTCAGCTCTAGGGCAAAGTAGCACACCCAGAGCAGAAGTCCTACTTCAGCCAGATCAGGCCTGCAAAGAAACTGCGTTTCACAGGCCTTTGGAAGAGATGTTCCCAGTAGGCTGTAAGAGCACTGTGCAGAGCGAGTTGTTTCTTAGCTTCCCAAAGAGCTGGAAGCAAGATGCTGTGGGGCCCAACTCGCCCTTTGGAAAGAAGCCTGCACGTTGTGCCTTTCAGCTCTAGGGCAAAGTAGCACACCCAGAGCAGAAGTCCTACTTCAGCCAGATCAGGCCTGCAAAGAAACTGCGTTTCACAGGCCTTTGGAAGAGATGTTCCCGGTAGGCTGTAAGAGCACTGTGCAGAGCGAGTTGTTTCTTAGCTTCCCAAAGAGCTGGAAGCAAGATGCTGTGGGGCCCAACTCGCCCTTTGGAAAGAAGCCTGCACGTTGTGCCTTTCAGCTCTAGGGCAAAGTAGCACACCCAGAGCAGAAGTCCTACTTCAGCCAGATCAGGCCTGCAAAGAAACTGCGTTTCACAGGCCTTTGGAAGAGATGTTCCCGGTAGGCTGTAAGAGCACTGTGCAGAGCGAGTTGTTTCTTAGCTTCCCAAAGAGCTGGAAGCAAGATGCTGTGGGGCCCAACTCGCCCTTTGGAAAGAAGCCTGCACGTTGTGCCTTTCAGCTCTAGGGCAAAGTAGCACACCCAGAGCAGAAGTCCTACTTCAGCCAGATCAGGCCTGCAAAGAAACTGCGTTTCACAGGCCTTTGGAAGAGATGTTCCCGGTAGGCTGTAAGAGCACTGTGCAGAGCGAGTTGTTTCTTAGCTTCCCAAAGAGCTGGAAGCAAGATGCTGTGGGGCCCAACTCGCCCTTTGGAAAGAAGCCTGCACGTTGTGCCTTTCAGCTCTAGGGCAAAGTAGCACACCCAGAGCAGAAGTCCTACTTCAGCCAGATCAGGCCTGCAAAGAAACTGCGTTTCACAGGCCTTTGGAAGAGATGTTCCCGGTAGGCTGTAAGAGCACTGTGCAGAGCGAGTTGTTTCTTAGCTTCCCAAAGAGCTGGAAGCAAGATGCTGTGGGGCCCAACTCGCCCTTTGGAAAGAAGCCTGCACGTTGTGCCTTTCAGCTCTAGGGCAAAGTAGCACACCCAGAGCAGAAGTCCTACTTCAGCCAGATCAGGCCTGCAAAGAAACTGCGTTTCACAGGCCTTTGGAAGAGATGTTCCCGGTAGGCTGTAAGAGCACTGTGCAGAGCGAGTTGTTTCTTAGCTTCCCAAAGAGCTGGAAGCAAGATGCTGTGGGGCCCAACTCGCCCTTTGGAAAGAAGCCTGCACGTTGTGCCTTTCAGCTCTAGGGCAAAGTAGCACACCCAGAGCAGAAGTCCTACTTCAGCCAGATCAGGCCTGCAAAGAAACTGCGTTTCACAGGCCTTTGGAAGAGATGTTCCCGGTAGGCTGTAAGAGCACTGTGCAGAGCGAGTTGTTTCTTAGCTTCCCAAAGAGCTGGAAGCAAGATGCTGTGGGGCCCAACTCGCCCTTTGGAAAGAAGCCTGCACGTTGTGCCTTTCAGCTCTAGGGCAAAGTAGCACACCCAGAGCAGAAGTCCTACTTCAGCCAGATCAGGCCTGCAAAGAAACTGCGTTTCACAGGCCTTTGGAAGAGATGTTCCCGGTAGGCTGTAAGAGCACTGTGCAGAGCGAGTTGTTTCTTAGCTTCCCAAAGAGCTGGAAGCAAGATGCTGTGGGGCCCAACTCGCCCTTTGGAAAGAAGCCTGCACGTTGTGCCTTTCAGCTCTAGGGCAAAGTAGCACACCCAGAGCAGAAGTCCTACTTCAGCCAGATCAGGCCTGCAAAGAAACTGCGTTTCACAGGCCTTTGGAAGAGATGTTCCCACTAGGCTGTAAGAGCACTGTGCAGAGCGAGTTGTTTCTTAGCTTCCCAAAGAGCTGGAAGCAAGATGCTGTGGGGCCCAACTCGCCCTTTGGAAAGAAGCCTGCACGTTGTGCCTTTCAGCTCTAGGGCAAAGTAGCACACCCAGAGCAGAAGTCCTACTTCAGCCAGATCAGGCCTGCAAAGAAACTGCGTTTCACAGGCCTTTGGAAGAGATGTTCCCGGTAGGCTGTAAGAGCACTGTGCAGAGCGAGTTGTTTCTTAGCTTCCCAAAGAGCTGGAAGCAAGATGCTGTGGGGCCCAACTCGCCCTTTGGAAAGAAGCCTGCACGTTGTGCCTTTCAGCTCTAGGGCAAAGTAGCACACCCAGAGCAGAAGTCCTACTTCAGCCAGATCAGGCCTGCAAAGAAACTGCGTTTCACAGGCCTTTGGAAGAGATGTTCCCACTAGGCTGTAAGAGCACTGTGCAGAGCGAGTTGTTTCTTAGCTTCCCAAAGAGCTGGAAGCAAGATGCTGTGGGGCCCAACTCGCCCTTTGGAAAGAAGCCTGCACGTTGTGCCTTTCAGCTCTAGGGCAAAGTAGCACACCCAGAGCAGAAGTCCTACTTCAGCCAGATCAGGCCTGCAAAGAAACTGCGTTTCACAGGCCTTTGGAAGAGATGTTCCCGGTAGGCTGTAAGAGCACTGTGCAGAGCGAGTTGTTTCTTAGCTTCCCAAAGAGCTGGAAGCAAGATGCTGTGGGGCCCAACTCGCCCTTTGGAAAGAAGCCTGCACGTTGTGCCTTTCAGCTCTAGGGCAAAGTAGCACACCCAGAGCAGAAGTCCTACTTCAGCCAGATCAGGCCTGCAAAGAAACTGCGTTTCACAGGCCTTTGGAAGAGATGTTCCCGGTAGGCTGTAAGAGCACTGTGCAGAGCGAGTTGTTTCTTAGCTTCCCAAAGAGCTGGAAGCAAGATGCTGTGGGGCCCAACTCGCCCTTTGGAAAGAAGCCTGCACGTTGTGCCTTTCAGCTCTAGGGCAAAGTAGCACACCCAGAGCAGAAGTCCTACTTCAGCCAGATCAGGCCTGCAAAGAAACTGCGTTTCACAGGCCTTTGGAAGAGATGTTCCCGGTAGGCTGTAAGAGCACTGTGCAGAGCGAGTTGTTTCTTAGCTTCCCAAAGAGCTGGAAGCAAGATGCTGTGGGGCCCAACTCGCCCTTTGGAAAGAAACCTGCACGTTGCGCCTTTCAGCTCTAGGGCAAAGTAGCACACCCAGAGCAGAAGTCCTACTTCAGCCAGATCAGGCCTGCAAAGAAACTGCGTTTCACAGGCCTTTGGAAGAGATGTTCCCGGTAGGCTGTAAGAGCACTGTGCAGAGCGAGTTGTTTCGTAGCTTCCCAAAGAGCTGGAAGCAAGATGCTGTGGGGCCCAACTCGCCCTTTGGAAAGAAGCCTGCACGTTGTGCCTTTCAGCTCTAGGGCAAAGTAGCACACCCAGAGCAGAAGTCCTACTTCAGCCAGATCAGGCCTGCAAAGAAACTGCGTTTCACAGTCCTTTGGAAGAGATGTTCCCGGTAGGCTGTAAGAGCACTGTGCAGAGCGAGTTGTTTCCTAGCTTCCCAAAGAGCTGGAAGCAAGATGCTGTGGGGCCCAACTCGCCCTTTGGAAAGAAGCCTGCACGTTGCGCCTTTCAGCTCTAGGGCAATGTAGCACACCAAGAGCAGAAGTCCTACTTTAGCCAGATCAGGCCTGCAAAGAAACTGCGTTTCACAGGCCTTTGGAAGAGATGTTCCCGGTAGGCTGTAAGAGCACTGTGCAGAGCGAGTTGTTTCTTAGCTTCCCAAAGAGCTGGAAGCAAGATGCTGTGGGGCCAAACACGCCCTTTGTAAAGAAGCCTGCACGTTGTGCCTTTCAGCTCTAGGGCAATGTAGCACACCCAGAGCAGAAGTCCTACTTCAGCCAGATCAGGCCTGCAAAGCAGCTGCGTTTCACAGGCCTTTGGAAGAGATGTTCCCGGTAGGCTGTAAGAGCACTGTGCAGAGCGAGTTGTTTCTTAGCTTCCCAAAGAGCTGGAAGCAAGATGCTGTGGGGCCCAACTCGCCCTTTGGAAAGAAGCCTGCACGTTTTGCCTTTCAGCTCTAGGGCAATGTAGCACACCCAGAGCAGAAGTCCTACTTCAGCCAGATCAGGCCTGCAAAGAAACTGCGTTTCACAGGCCTTTGGAAGAGATGTTCCCGGTAGGCTGTAAGAGCACTGTGCAGAGAGAGTTGTTTCTTAGCTTCCCAAAGAGCTGGAAGCAAGATGCTGTGAGGTCCAACTCGCCCTTTGGAAAGAAGCCTGCACGTTGTGCCTTTCAGCTCTAGGTCAATGTAGCACACCCAGAGCAGAAGTCCTACTTCAGCCAGATCAGGCCTGCAAAGAAACTGCGTTTCACAGGCCTTTGGAAGAGCTGTTCCCGGTAGGCTGTAAGAGCACTGTGCAGAGCGAGTTGTTTCTTAGCTTCCCAAAGAACTGGAAGCAAGATGCTGTGGGGCCCGACTCGCCGTTTGGAAAGAAGCCTGCACGTTGTGCCTTTCAGCTCTAGGGCAAAGTAGCACACCCAGAGCAGAAGTCCTACTTCAGCCAGATCAGGCCTGCAAAGCAGCTGCATTTCACAGGCCTTTGGAAGAGATGTTCCCGGTAGGCTGTAAGAGCAGTGTGCAGACAGAGTTGTTTCTTAGCTTCCCAAAGAGCTGGAAGCAAGATGCTGTGGGGCCCAACTCGCCCATTGGAAAGAAGCCTGCACGTTGTGCCTACAGCTCTAGGTCAATGTAGCACACCCTGAGCAGAAGTCCTACTTCAGCCAGATCAGGCCTGCAAAGCAGCTGCGTTTCACAGGCCTTTGGAAGAGATGTTCCCGGTAGGCTGTAAGAGCACTGTGCAGAGCGAGTTGTTTCTTAGCTTCCCAAAGAGCTGGAAGCAAGATGCTGTGGGGCCCAACTCGCCCTTTGGAAAGAAGCCTGCACGTTGTGCCTTTCAGCTCTAGGGCAAAGTAGCACACCCAGAGCAGAAGTCCTACTTCAGCCAGATCAGGCCTGCAAAGAAACTGCGTTTCACAGGCCTTTGGAAGACATGTTCCCGGTAGGCTGTAAGAGCACTGTGCAGAGCGAGTTGTTTCTTAGCTTCCCAAAGAGCTGGAAGCAAGATGCTGTGGGGCCCAACTCGCCCTTTGGAAAGAAGCCTGCACGTTGTGCCTTTCAGCTCTAGGGCAATGTAGCAAACCCAGAGCAGAAGTCCTACTTCAGCCAGATCAGGCCTGCAAAGAAACTGTGTTTCACAGGCCTTTGGAAGAGATGTTCCCGGTAGGCTGTAAGAGCACTGTGCAGAGCGAGTTGTTTCTTAGCTTCCCAAAGAGCTGGAAGCAAGATGCTGTGGGGCCCAACTCGCCCTTTGGAAAGAAGCCTGCACGTTGCGCCTTTCAGCTCTAGGGCAATGTAGCACACCCAGAGCAGAAGTCCTACTTCAGCCAGATCAGGCCTGCAAAGAAAGTGCGTTTCACAGGCCTCTGGAGGAGATGTTCCCGGTAGGCTGTAAGAGCACTGTGCAGAGCGAGTGGTTTCTTAGCTTTCCAAAGAGGTGGAAACAAGATGCTGTGGGGCCTAACTCGCCCTTTGGAAAGAAGCCTGCACGTTGTGCCTTTCAGCTCTAGGGCAAAGTAGCACACCCAGAGCAGAAGTCCTACTTCAGCCAGATCAGGCCTGCAAAGAAACTGCGTTTCACAGGCCTTTGGAAGAGATGTTCCCACTAGGCTGTAAGAGCACTGTGCAGAGCGAGTTGTTTCTTAGCTTCCCAAAGAGCTGGAAGCAAGATGCTGTGGGGCCCAACTCGCCCTTTGGAAAGAAGCCTGCACGTTGTGCCTTTCAGCTCTAGGGCAAAGTAGCACACCCAGAGCAGAAGTCCTACTTCAGCCAGATCAGGCCTGCAAAGAAACTGCGTTTCACAGGCCTTTGGAAGAGATGTTCCCGGTAGGCTGTAAGAGCACTGTGCAGAGCGAGTTGTTTCTTAGCTTCCCAAAGAGCTGGAAGCAAGATGCTGTGGGGCCCAACTCGTCCTTTGGAAAGAAGCCTGCACGTTGTGCCTTTCAGCTCTAGGGCAATGTAGCACAACCAGAGCAGAAGTCCTTCTTCAGCCAGATCAGGACTGCAAAGCAGCTGCGTTTCACAGGCCTTTGGAAGAGATGTTCCCGGTAGGCTGTAAGAGCACTGTGCAGAGCGAGTTGTTTCTTAGCTTCCCAAAGAGCTGGAAGCAAGATGCTGTGGGGCCCAACTCGCCCTTTGGAAAGAAGCCTGCTCGTTGTGCCTTTGAGCTCTAGGACAATGTAGCACACCAATAGCAGAATTACTACTTCAGCCAGATCAGGCCTGAAAAGAAACTGCGTTTCACAGGCCTTTGGAAGAGCTGTTCCCGGTAGGCTGTAAGAGCACTGTGCAGAGCGAGTTGTTTCTTAGCTTCCCAAAGAGCTGGAAGCAAGATGCTGTGGGGCCCAACTCGCCCTTTGGAAAGAAGCCTGCACGTTGTGCCTTTCAGCTCTAGGGCAATGTAGAACAGCCAGAGCAGAAGTCCTACTTCAGCCAGATCAGGCCTGCAAAGAAACTGCGTTTCACAGGCCTTTGGAAGAGATGTTCCCGGTAGGCTGTAAGAGCACTGTGCAGAGCGAGTTGTTTCTTAGCTTCCCAAAGAGCTGGAAGCAAGATGCTGTGGGGCCCAACTCGCCCTTTGGAAAGAAGCCTGCACGTTGTGCCTTTCAGCTCTAGGGCAAAGTAGCACACCCAGAGCAGAAGTCCTACTTCAGCCAGATCAGGCCTGCAAAGAAACTGCGTTTCACAGGCCTTTGGAAGAGATGTTCCCGGTAGGCTGTAAGAGCACTGTGCAGAGCGAGTTGTTTCTAAGCTTCCCAAAGAGCTGGAAGCAAGATGCTGTGGGGCCCAACTCGCCCTTTGGAAAGAAGCCTGCACATTGTGCCTTTCAGCTCTAGGGCAAAGTAGCACACCCAGAGCAGAAGTCCTACTTCAGCCAGATCAGGCCTGCAAAGAAACTGCGTTTCACAGGCCTTTGGAAGAGATGTTCCCGGTAGGCTGTAAGAGCACTGTGCAGAGCGAGTTGTTTCTTAGCTTCCCAAAGAGCTGGAAGCAAGATGCTGTGGGGCCCAACTCGCCCTTTGGAAAGAAGCCTGCACGTTGTGCCTTTCAGCTCTAGGGCAAAGTAGCACACCCAGAGCAGAAGTCCTACTTCAGCCAGATCAGGCCTGCAAAGAAACTGCGTTTCACAGGCCTTTGGAAGAGATGTTCCCGGTAGGCTGTAAGAGCACTGTGCAGAGCGAGTTGTTTCTTAGCTTCCCAAAGAGCTGGAAGCAAGATGCTGTGGGGCCCAACTCGCCCTTTGGAAAGAAGCCTGCACGTTGTGCCTTTCAGCTCTAGGGCAAAGTAGCACACCCAGAGCAGAAGTCCTACTTCAGCCAGATCAGGCCTGCAAAGGAGCTGCGTTTCACAGGCCTTTGGAAGAGATGTTCCCGGTAGGCTGTAAGAGCACTGTGCAGAGCGAGTTGTTTCTTAGCTTCCCAAAGAGCTGGAAGCAAGATGCTGTGGGGCGCAACTCGCCCTTTGGAAAGAAGCCTGCACGTTGTGCCTTTCAGCTCTAGGGCAATGTAGCACACCCAGAGCAGAAGTCCTACTTCAGCCAGATCAGGCCTGCAAAGAAACTGCGTTTCACAGGCCTTTGGAAGAGATGTTCCCGGTAGGCTGTAAGAGCACTGTGCAGAGCGAGTTGTTTCTTAGCTTCCCAAAGAGCTGGAAGCAAGATGCTGTGGGGCCCAACTCGCCCTTTGGAAAGAAGACTGCACGTTGTGCCTCTCAGCTCTAGGGCAAAGTAGCACACCCAGAGCAGAAGTCCTACTTCAGCCAGATCAGGCCTGCAAAGAAACTGCGTTTCACAGGCCTTTGGAAGAGATGTTCCCGGTAGGCTGTAAGAGCACTGTGCAGAGCGAGTGGTTTCTTAGCTTCCCAAAGAGCTGGAAGCAAGATGCTGTGGGGCCCAACTCGCCCTTTGGAAAGAAGCCTGCACGTTGTGCCTTTCAGCTCTAGGGCAAAGTAGCACACCCAGAGCAGAAGTCCTACTTCAGCTACATCAGGCCTGCAAAGAAACTGCGTTTCACAGGCCTTTGGAAGAGATGTTCCCGGTAGGCTGTAAGAGCACTGTGCAGAGCGAGTTGTTTCTTAGCTTCCCAAAGAGCTGGAAGCAAGATGCTGTGGGGCCCAACTCGCCCTTTGGAAAGAAGCCTGCACGTTGTGCCTTTCAGCTCTAGGGCAAAGTAGCACACCCAGAGCAGAAGTCCTACTTCAGCCAGATCAGGCCTGCAAAGAAACTGCGTTTCCCAGGCCTTTGGAAGAGATGTTCCTGGTAGGCTGTAAGAGCACTGTGCAGAGCGAGTTG
>NW_027227853.1:0-55987 GCF_037783145.1 Equus przewalskii | reverse complement strand
TTCCCAAAGAGCTGGAAGCAAGATGCTGTGGGGCCCAACTCGCCCTTTGGAAAGAAGCCTGCACGTTGTGCCTTTCAGCTCTAGGGCAAAGTAGCACACCCAGAGCAGAAGTCCTACTTCAGCCAGATCAGGCCTGCAAAGAAACTGCGTTTCACAGGCCTTTGGAAGAGATGTTCCCGCTAGGCTGTAAGAGCACTGTGCAGAGCGAGTTGTTTCTTAGCTTCCCAAAGAGCTGGAAGCAAGATGCTGTGGGGCCCAACTCGCCCTTTGGAAAGAAGCCTGCACGTTGTGCCTTTCAGCTCTAGGGCAAAGTAGCACACCCAGAGCAGAAGTCCTACTTCAGCCAGATCAGGCCTGCAAAGAAACTGCGTTTCACAGGCCTTTGGAAGAGATGTTCCCACTAGGCTGTAAGAGCACTGTGCAGAGCGAGTTGTTTCTTAGCTTCCCAAAGAGCTGGAAGCAAGATGCTGTGGGGCCCAACTCGCCCTTTGGAAAGAAGCCTGCACGTTGTGCCTTTCAGCTCTAGGGCAAAGTAGCACACCCAGAGCAGAAGTCCTACTTCAGCCAGATCAGGCCTGCAAAGAAACTGCGTTTCACAGGCCTTTGGAAGAGATGTTCCCACTAGGCTGTAAGAGCACTGTGCAGAGCGAGTTGTTTCTTAGCTTCCCAAAGAGCTGGAAGCAAGATGCTGTGGGGCCCAACTCGCCCTTTGGAAAGAAGCCTGCACGTTGTGCCTTTCAGCTCTAGGGCAAAGTAGCACACCCAGAGCAGAAGTCCTACTTCAGCCAGATCAGGCCTGCAAAGAAACTGCGTTTCACAGGCCTTTGGAAGAGATGTTCCCAGTAGGCTGTAAGAGCACTGTGCAGAGCGAGTTGTTTCTTAGCTTCCCAAAGAGCTGGAAGCAAGATGCTGTGGGGCCCAACTCGCCCTTTGGAAAGAAGCCTGCACGTTGTGCCTTTCAGCTCTAGGGCAAAGTAGCACACCCAGAGCAGAAGTCCTACTTCAGCCAGATCAGGCCTGCAAAGAAACTGCGTTTCACAGGCCTTTGGAAGAGATGTTCCCAGTAGGCTGTAAGAGCACTGTGCAGAGCGAGTTGTTTCTTAGCTTCCCAAAGAGCTGGAAGCAAGATGCTGTGGGGCCCAACTCGCCCTTTGGAAAGAAGCCTGCACGTTGTGCCTTTCAGCTCTAGGGCAAAGTAGCACACCCAGAGCAGAAGTCCTACTTCAGCCAGATCAGGCCTGCAAAGAAACTGCGTTTCACAGGCCTTTGGAAGAGATGTTCCCGGTAGGCTGTAAGAGCACTGTGCAGAGCGAGTTGTTTCTTAGCTTCCCAAAGAGCTGGAAGCAAGATGCTGTGGGGCCCAACTCGCCCTTTGGAAAGAAGCCTGCACGTTGTGCCTTTCAGCTCTAGGGCAAAGTAGCACACCCAGAGCAGAAGTCCTACTTCAGCCAGATCAGGCCTGCAAAGAAACTGCGTTTCACAGGCCTTTGGAAGAGATGTTCCCGGTAGGCTGTAAGAGCACTGTGCAGAGCGAGTTGTTTCTTAGCTTCCCAAAGAGCTGGAAGCAAGATGCTGTGGGGCCCAACTCGCCCTTTGGAAAGAAGCCTGCACGTTGTGCCTTTCAGCTCTAGGGCAAAGTAGCACACCCAGAGCAGAAGTCCTACTTCAGCCAGATCAGGCCTGCAAAGAAACTGCGTTTCACAGGCCTTTGGAAGAGATGTTCCCGGTAGGCTGTAAGAGCACTGTGCAGAGCGAGTTGTTTCTTAGCTTCCCAAAGAGCTGGAAGCAAGATGCTGTGGGGCCCAACTCGCCCTTTGGAAAGAAGCCTGCACGTTGTGCCTTTCAGCTCTAGGGCAAAGTAGCACACCCAGAGCAGAAGTCCTACTTCAGCCAGATCAGGCCTGCAAAGAAACTGCGTTTCACAGGCCTTTGGAAGAGATGTTCCCACTAGGCTGTAAGAGCACTGTGCAGAGCGAGTTGTTTCTTAGCTTCCCAAAGAGCTGGAAGCAAGATGCTGTGGGGCCCAACTCGCCCTTTGGAAAGAAGCCTGCACGTTGTGCCTTTCAGCTCTAGGGCAAAGTAGCACACCCAGAGCAGAAGTCCTACTTCAGCCAGATCAGGCCTGCAAAGAAACTGCGTTTCACAGGCCTTTGGAAGAGATGTTCCCGGTAGGCTGTAAGAGCACTGTGCAGAGCGAGTTGTTTCTTAGCTTCCCAAAGAGCTGGAAGCAAGATGCTGTGGGGCCCAACTCGCCCTTTGGAAAGAAGCCTGCACGTTGTGCCTTTCAGCTCTAGGGCAAAGTAGCACACCCAGAGCAGAAGTCCTACTTCAGCCAGATCAGGCCTGCAAAGAAACTGCGTTTCACAGGCCTTTGGAAGAGATGTTCCCGGTAGGCTGTAAGAGCACTGTGCAGAGCGAGTTGTTTCTTAGCTTCCCAAAGAGCTGGAAGCAAGATGCTGTGGGGCCCAACTCGCCCTTTGGAAAGAAGCCTGCACGTTGTGCCTTTCAGCTCTAGGGCAAAGTAGCACACCCAGAGCAGAAGTCCTACTTCAGCCAGATCAGGCCTGCAAAGAAACTGCGTTTCACAGGCCTTTGGAAGAGATGTTCCCGGTAGGCTGTAAGAGCACTGTGCAGAGCGAGTTGTTTCTTAGCTTCCCAAAGAGCTGGAAGCAAGATGCTGTGGGGCCCAACTCGCCCTTTGGAAAGAAGCCTGCACGTTGTGCCTTTCAGCTCTAGGGCAAAGTAGCACACCCAGAGCAGAAGTCCTACTTCAGCCAGATCAGGCCTGCAAAGAAACTGCGTTTCACAGGCCTTTGGAAGAGATGTTCCCGGTAGGCTGTAAGAGCACTGTGCAGAGCGAGTTGTTTCTTAGCTTCCCAAAGAGCTGGAAGCAAGATGCTGTGGGGCCCAACTCGCCCTTTGGAAAGAAGCCTGCACGTTGTGCCTTTCAGCTCTAGGGCAAAGTAGCACACCCAGAGCAGAAGTCCTACTTCAGCCAGATCAGGCCTGCAAAGAAACTGCGTTTCACAGGCCTTTGGAAGAGATGTTCCCGGTAGGCTGTAAGAGCACTGTGCAGAGCGAGTTGTTTCTTAGCTTCCCAAAGAGCTGGAAGCAAGATGCTGTGGGGCCCAACTCGCCCTTTGGAAAGAAGCCTGCACGTTGTGCCTTTCAGCTCTAGGGCAAAGTAGCACACCCAGAGCAGAAGTCCTACTTCAGCCAGATCAGGCCTGCAAAGAAACTGCGTTTCACAGGCCTTTGGAAGAGATGTTCCCGGTAGGCTGTAAGAGCACTGTGCAGAGCGAGTTGTTTCTTAGCTTCCCAAAGAGCTGGAAGCAAGATGCTGTGGGGCCCAACTCGCCCTTTGGAAAGAAGCCTGCACGTTGTGCCTTTCAGCTCTAGGGCAAAGTAGCACACCCAGAGCAGAAGTCCTACTTCAGCCAGATCAGGCCTGCAAAGAAACTGCGTTTCACAGGCCTTTGGAAGAGATGTTCCCGGTAGGCTGTAAGAGCACTGTGCAGAGCGAGTTGTTTCTTAGCTTCCCAAAGAGCTGGAAGCAAGATGCTGTGGGGCCCAACTCGCCCTTTGGAAAGAAGCCTGCACGTTGTGCCTTTCAGCTCTAGGGCAAAGTAGCACACCCAGAGCAGAAGTCCTACTTCAGCCAGATCAGGCCTGCAAAGAAACTGCGTTTCACAGGCCTTTGGAAGAGATGTTCCCGGTAGGCTGTAAGAGCACTGTGCAGAGCGAGTTGTTTCTTAGCTTCCCAAAGAGCTGGAAGCAAGATGCTGTGGGGCCCAACTCGCCCTTTGGAAAGAAGCCTGCACGTTGTGCCTTTCAGCTCTAGGGCAAAGTAGCACACCCAGAGCAGAAGTCCTACTTCAGCCAGATCAGGCCTGCAAAGAAACTGCGTTTCACAGGCCTTTGGAAGAGATGTTCCCGGTAGGCTGTAAGAGCACTGTGCAGAGCGAGTTGTTTCTTAGCTTCCCAAAGAGCTGGAAGCAAGATGCTGTGGGGCCCAACTCGCCCTTTGGAAAGAAGCCTGCACGTTGTGCCTTTCAGCTCTAGGGCAAAGTAGCACACCCAGAGCAGAAGTCCTACTTCAGCCAGATCAGGCCTGCAAAGAAACTGCGTTTCACAGGCCTTTGGAAGAGATGTTCCCGGTAGGCTGTAAGAGCACTGTGCAGAGCGAGTTGTTTCTTAGCTTCCCAAAGAGCTGGAAGCAAGATGCTGTGGGGCCCAACTCGCCCTTTGGAAAGAAGCCTGCACGTTGTGCCTTTCAGCTCTAGGGCAAAGTAGCACACCCAGAGCAGAAGTCCTACTTCAGCCAGATCAGGCCTGCAAAGAAACTGCGTTTCACAGGCCTTTGGAAGAGATGTTCCCGGTAGGCTGTAAGAGCACTGTGCAGAGCGAGTTGTTTCTTAGCTTCCCAAAGAGCTGGAAGCAAGATGCTGTGGGGCCCAACTCGCCCTTTGGAAAGAAGCCTGCACGTTGTGCCTTTCAGCTCTAGGGCAAAGTAGCACACCCAGAGCAGAAGTCCTACTTCAGCCAGATCAGGCCTGCAAAGAAACTGCGTTTCACAGGCCTTTGGAAGAGATGTTCCCGGTAGGCTGTAAGAGCACTGTGCAGAGCGAGTGGTTTCTTAGCTTCCCAAAGAGCTGGAAGCAAGATGCTGTGGGGCCCAACTCGCCCTTTGGAAAGAAGCCTGCACGTTGTGCCTTTCAGCTCTAGGGCAAAGTAGCACACCCAGAGCAGAAGTCCTACTTCAGCCAGATCAGGCCTGCAAAGAAACTGCGTTTCACAGGCCTTTGGAAGAGATGTTCCCGGTAGGCTGTAAGAGCACTGTGCAGAGCGAGTTGTTTCTTAGCTTCCCAAAGAGCTGGAAGCAAGATGCTGTGGGGCCCAACTCGCCCTTTGGAAAGAAGCCTGCACGTTGTGCCTTTCAGCTCTAGGGCAAAGTAGCACACCCAGAGCAGAAGTCCTACTTCAGCCAGATCAGGCCTGCAAAGAAACTGCGTTTCACAGGCCTTTGGAAGAGATGTTCCCGGTAGGCTGTAAGAGCACTGTGCAGAGCGAGTTGTTTCTTAGCTTCCCAAAGAGCTGGAAGCAAGATGCTGTGGGGCCCAACTCGCCCTTTGGAAAGAAGCCTGCACGTTGTGCCTTTCAGCTCTAGGGCAAAGTAGCACACCCAGAGCAGAAGTCCTACTTCAGCCAGATCAGGCCTGCAAAGAAACTGCGTTTCACAGGCCTTTGGAAGAGATGTTCCCACTAGGCTGTAAGAGCACGGTGCAGAGTGAGTTGTTTCTTAGCTTCCCAAAGAGCTGGAAGCAAGATGCTGTGGGTCCCAACTCGCCCTTTGGAAAGAAGCCTGCACGTTGTGCCTTTCAGCTCTAGGGCAAAGTAGCACACCCAGAGCAGAAGTCCTACTTCAGCCAGATGAGGCCTGCAAAGAAACTGCGTTTCACAGGCCTTTGGAAGAGATGTTCCCACTAGGCTGTACGAGCACTGTGCAGACCGAGTTGTTTCTTAGCTTCCCAAAGAGCTGGAAGCAAGATGCTGTGGGGCCCAACTCGCCCTTTGGAAAGAATCCTGCACGTTGTGCCTTTCAGCTCTAGGGCAAAGTAGCACACCCAGAGCAGAAGTCCTACTTCAGCCAGATCAGGCCTGCAAAGAAACTGCGTTTCACAGGCCTTTGGAAGAGATGTTCCCACTAGTCTGTAAGAGCACTGTGCAGAGCGAGTTGTTTCTTAGCTTCCCAAAGAGCTGGAAGCAAGATGCTGTGGGGCCCAACTCGCCCTTTGGAAAGAAGCCTGCACGTTGTGCCTTTCAGCTCTAGGGCAAAGTAGCACACCCAGAGCAGAAGTCCTACTTCAGCCAGATCAGGCCTGCAAAGAAACTGCGTTTCACAGGCCTTTGGAAGAGATGTTCCCGGTAGGCTGTAAGAGCACTGTGCAGAGCGAGTTGTTTCTTAGCTTCCCAAAGAGCTGGAAGCAAGATGCTGTGGGGCCCAACTCGCCCTTTGGAAAGAAGCCTGCACGTTGTGCCTTTCAGCTCTAGGGCAAAGTAGCACACCCAGAGCAGAAGTCCTACTTCAGCCAGATCAGGCCTGCAAAGAAACTGCGTTTCACAGGCCTTTGGAAGAGATGTTCCCCGTAGGCTGTAAGAGCACTGTGCAGAGCGAGTTGTTTCTTAGCTTCCCAAAGAGCTGGAAGCAAGATGCTGTGGGGCCCAACTCGCCCTTTGTAATGAAGCCTGCACGTTGTGCCTTTCAGCTCTAGGGCAAAGTAGCACACCCAGAGCAGAAGTCCTACTTCAGCCAGATCAGGCCTGCAAAGAAACTGCGTTTCACAGGCCTTTGGAAGAGATGTTCCCACTAGGCTGTAAGAGCACTGTGCAGAGCGAGTTGTTTCTTAGCTTCCCAAAGAGCTGGAAGCAAGATGCTGTGGGGCCCAACTCGCCCTTTGGAAAGAAGCCTGCACGTTGTGCCTTTCAGCTCTAGGGCAAAGTAGCACACCCAGAGCAGAAGTCCTACTTCAGCCAGATCAGGCCTGCAAAGAAACTGCGTTTCACAGGCCTTTGGAAGAGATGTTCCCGGTAGGCTGTAAGAGCACTGTGCAGAGCGAGTTGTTTCTTAGCTTCCCAAAGAGCTGGAAGCAAGATGCTGTGGGGCCCAACTCGCCCTTTGGAAAGAAGCCTGCACGTTGTGCCTTTCAGCTCTAGGGCAAAGTAGCACACCCAGAGCAGAAGTCCTACTTCAGCCAGATCAGGCCTGCAAAGAAACTGCGTTTCACAGGCCTTTGGAAGAGATGTTCCCGGTAGGCTGTAAGAGCACTGTGCAGAGCGAGTTGTTTCTTAGCTTCCCAAAGAGCTGGAAGCAAGATGCTGTGGGGCCCAACTCGCCCTTTGGAAAGAAGCCTGCACGTTGTGCCTTTCAGCTCTAGGGCAAAGTAGCACACCCAGAGCAGAAGTCCTACTTCAGCCAGATCAGGCCTGCAAAGAAACTGCGTTTCACAGGCCTTTGGAAGAGATGTTCCCACTAGGCTGTAAGAGCACTGTGCAGAGCGAGTTGTTTCTTAGCTTCCCAAAGAGCTGGAAGCAAGATGCTGTGGGGCCCAACTCGCCCTTTGGAAAGAAGCCTGCACGTTGTGCCTTTCAGCTCTAGGGCAAAGTAGCACACCCAGAGCAGAAGTCCTACTTCAGCCAGATCAGGCCTGCAAAGAAACTGCGTTTCACAGGCCTTTGGAAGAGATGTTCCCGGTAGGCTGTAAGAGCACTGTGCAGAGCGAGTTGTTTCTTAGCTTCCCAAAGAGCTGGAAGCAAGATGCTGTGGGGCCCAACTCGCCCTTTGGAAAGAAGCCTGCACGTTGTGCCTTTCAGCTCTAGGGCAAAGTAGCACACCCAGAGCAGAAGTCCTACTTCAGCCAGATCAGGCCTGCAAAGAAACTGCGTTTCACAGGCCTTTGGAAGAGATGTTCCCGGTAGGCTGTAAGAGCACTGTGCAGAGCGAGTTGTTTCTTAGCTTCCCAAAGAGCTGGAAGCAAGATGCTGTGGGGCCCAACTCGCCCTTTGGAAAGAAGCCTGCACGTTGTGCCTTTCAGCTCTAGGGCAAAGTAGCACACCCAGAGCAGAAGTCCTACTTCAGCCAGATCAGGCCTGCAAAGAAACTGCGTTTCACAGGCCTTTGGAAGAGATGTTCCCGGTAGGCTGTAAGAGCACTGTGCAGAGCGAGTTGTTTCTTAGCTTCCCAAAGAGCTGGAAGCAAGATGCTGTGGGGCCCAACTCGCCCTTTGGAAAGAAGCCTGCACGTTGTGCCTTTCAGCTCTAGGGCAAAGTAGCACACCCAGAGCAGAAGTCCTACTTCAGCCAGATCAGGCCTGCAAAGAAACTGCGTTTCACAGGCCTTTGGAAGAGATGTTCCCCGTAGGCTGTAAGAGCACTGTGCAGAGCGAGTTGTTTCTTAGCTTCCCAAAGAGCTGGAAGCAAGATGCTGTGGGGCCCAACTCGCCCTTTGGAAAGAAGCCTGCACGTTGTGCCTTTCAGCTCTAGGGCAAAGTAGCACACCCAGAGCAGAAGTCCTACTTCAGCCAGATCAGGCCTGCAAAGAAACTGCGTTTCACAGGCCTTTGGAAGAGATGTTCCCCGTAGGCTGTAAGAGCACTGTGCAGAGCGAGTTGTTTCTTAGCTTCCCAAAGAGATGAAAGCAAGATGCTGTGGGGCCCAATTCGCCCTTTGGAATGAAGCCTGCACGTTGTGCCTTTCAGCTCTAGGGCAAAGTAGCACACCCAGAGCAGAAGTCCTACTTCAGCCAGATCAGGCCTGCAAAGAAACTGCGTTTCACAGGCCTTTGGAAGAGATGTTCCCGGTAGGCTGTAAGAGCACTGTGCAGAGCGAGTTGTTTCTTAGCTTCCCAAAGAGCTGGAAGCAAGATGCTGTGGGGCCCAACTCGCCCTTTGGAAAGAAGCCTGCACGTTGTGCCTTTCAGCTCTAGGGCAAAGTAGCACACCCAGAGCAGAAGTCCTACTTCAGCCAGATCAGGCCTGCAAAGAAACTGCGTTTCACAGGCCTTTGGAAGAGATGTTCCCGGTAGGCTGTAAGAGCACTGTGCAGAGCGAGTTGTTTCTTAGCTTCCCAAAGAGCTGGAAGCAAGATGCTGTGGGGCCCAACTCGCCCTTTGGAAAGAAGCCTGCACGTTGTGCCTTTCAGCTCTAGGGCAAAGTAGCACACCCAGAGCAGAAGTCCTACTTCAGCCAGATCAGGCCTGCAAAGAAACTGCGTTTCACAGGCCTTTGGAAGAGATGTTCCCGGTAGGCTGTAAGAGCACTGTGCAGAGCGAGTTGTTTCTTAGCTTCCCAAAGAGCTGGAAGCAAGATGCTGTGGGGCCCAACTCGCCCTTTGGAAAGAAGCCTGCACGTTGTGCCTTTCAGCTCTAGGGCAAAGTAGCACACCCAGAGCAGAAGTCCTACTTCAGCCAGATCAGGCCTGCAAAGAAACTGCGTTTCACAGGCCTTTGGAAGAGATGTTCCCGGTAGGCTGTAAGAGCACTGTGCAGAGCGAGTTGTTTCTTAGCTTCCCAAAGAGCTGGAAGCAAGATGCTGTGGGGCCCAACTCGCCCTTTGGAAAGAAGCCTGCACGTTGTGCCTTTCAGCTCTAGGGCAAAGTAGCACACCCAGAGCAGAAGTCCTACTTCAGCCAGATCAGGCCTGCAAAGAAACTGCGTTTCACAGGCCTTTGGAAGAGATGTTCCCGGTAGGCTGTAAGAGCACTGTGCAGAGCGAGTTGTTTCTTAGCTTCCCAAAGAGCTGGAAGCAAGATGCTGTGGGGCCCAACTCGCCCTTTGGAAAGAAGCCTGCACGTTGTGCCTTTCAGCTCTAGGGCAAAGTAGCACACCCAGAGCAGAAGTCCTACTTCAGCCAGATCAGGCCTGCAAAGAAACTGCGTTTCACAGGCCTTTGGAAGAGATGTTCCCGGTAGGCTGTAAGAGCACTGTGCAGAGCGAGTTGTTTCTTAGCTTCCCAAAGAGCTGGAAGCAAGATGCTGTGGGGCCCAACTCGCCCTTTGGAAAGAAGCCTGCACGTTGTGCCTTTCAGCTCTAGGGCAAAGTAGCACACCCAGAGCAGAAGTCCTACTTCAGCCAGATCAGGCCTGCAAAGAAACTGCGTTTCACAGGCCTTTGGAAGAGATGTTCCCGGTAGGCTGTAAGAGCACTGTGCAGAGCGAGTTGTTTCTTAGCTTCCCAAAGAGCTGGAAGCAAGATGCTGTGGGGCCCAACTCGCCCTTTGGAAAGAAGCCTGCACGTTGTGCCTTTCAGCTCTAGGGCAAAGTAGCACACCCAGAGCAGAAGTCCTACTTCAGCCAGATCAGGCCTGCAAAGAAACTGCGTTTCACAGGCCTTTGGAAGAGATGTTCCCGGTAGGCTGTAAGAGCACTGTGCAGAGCGAGTTGTTTCTTAGCTTCCCAAAGAGCTGGAAGCAAGATGCTGTGGGGCCCAACTCGCCCTTTGGAAAGAAGCCTGCACGTTGTGCCTTTCAGCTCTAGGGCAAAGTAGCACACCCAGAGCAGAAGTCCTACTTCAGCCAGATCAGGCCTGCAAAGAAACTGCGTTTCACAGGCCTTTGGAAGAGATGTTCCCACTAGGCTGTAAGAGCACTGTGCAGAGCGAGTTGTTTCTTAGCTTCCCAAAGAGCTGGAAGCAAGATGCTGTGGGGCCCAACTCGCCCTTTGGAAAGAAGCCTGCACGTTGTGCCTTTCAGCTCTAGGGCAAAGTAGCACACCCAGAGCAGAAGTCCTACTTCAGCCAGATCAGGCCTGCAAAGAAACTGCGTTTCACAGGCCTTTGGAAGAGATGTTCCCGGTAGGCTGTAAGAGCACTGTGCAGAGCGAGTTGTTTCTTAGCTTCCCAAAGAGCTGGAAGCAAGATGCTGTGGGGCCCAACTCGCCCTTTGGAAAGAAGCCTGCACGTTGTGCCTTTCAGCTCTAGGGCAAAGTAGCACACCCAGAGCAGAAGTCCTACTTCAGCCAGATCAGGCCTGCAAAGAAACTGCGTTTCACAGGCCTTTGGAAGAGATGTTCCCGGTAGGCTGTAAGAGCACTGTGCAGAGCGAGTTGTTTCTTAGCTTCCCAAAGAGCTGGAAGCAAGATGCTGTGGGGCCCAACTCGCCCTTTGGAAAGAAGCCTGCACGTTGTGCCTTTCAGCTCTAGGGCAAAGTAGCACACCCAGAGCAGAAGTCCTACTTCAGCCAGATCAGGCCTGCAAAGAAACTGCGTTTCACAGGCCTTTGGAAGAGATGTTCCCGGTAGGCTGTAAGAGCACTGTGCAGAGCGAGTTGTTTCTTAGCTTCCCAAAGAGCTGGAAGCAAGATGCTGTGGGGCCCAACTCGCCCTTTGGAAAGAAGCCTGCACGTTGTGCCTTTCAGCTCTAGGGCAAAGTAGCACACCCAGAGCAGAAGTCCTACTTCAGCCAGATCAGGCCTGCAAAGAAACTGCGTTTCACAGGCCTTTGGAAGAGATGTTCCCGGTAGGCTGTAAGAGCACTGTGCAGAGCGAGTTGTTTCTTAGCTTCCCAAAGAGCTGGAAGCAAGATGCTGTGGGGCCCAACTCGCCCTTTGGAAAGAAGCCTGCACGTTGTGCCTTTCAGCTCTAGGGCAAAGTAGCACACCCAGAGCAGAAGTCCTACTTCAGCCAGATCAGGCCTGCAAAGAAACTGCGTTTCACAGGCCTTTGGAAGAGATGTTCCCGGTAGGCTGTAAGAGCACTGTGCAGAGCGAGTTGTTTCTTAGCTTCCCAAAGAGCTGGAAGCAAGATGCTGTGGGGCCCAACTCGCCCTTTGGAAAGAAGCCTGCACGTTGTGCCTTTCAGCTCTAGGGCAAAGTAGCACACCCAGAGCAGAAGTCCTACTTCAGCCAGATCAGGCCTGCAAAGAAACTGCGTTTCACAGGCCTTTGGAAGAGATGTTCCCGGTAGGCTGTAAGAGCACTGTGCAGAGCGAGTTGTTTCTTAGCTTCCCAAAGAGCTGGAAGCAAGATGCTGTGGGGCCCAACTCGCCCTTTGGAAAGAAGCCTGCACGTTGTGCCTTTCAGCTCTAGGGCAAAGTAGCACACCCAGAGCAGAAGTCCTACTTCAGCCAGATCAGGCCTGCAAAGAAACTGCGTTTCACAGGCCTTTGGAAGAGATGTTCCCGGTAGGCTGTAAGAGCACTGTGCAGAGCGAGTTGTTTCTTAGCTTCCCAAAGAGCTGGAAGCAAGATGCTGTGGGGCCCAACTCGCCCTTTGGAAAGAAGCCTGCACGTTGTGCCTTTCAGCTCTAGGGCAAAGTAGCACACCCAGAGCAGAAGTCCTACTTCAGCCAGATCAGGCCTGCAAAGAAACTGCGTTTCACAGGCCTTTGGAAGAGATGTTCCCGGTAGGCTGTAAGAGCACTGTGCAGAGCGAGTTGTTTCTTAGCTTCCCAAAGAGCTGGAAGCAAGATGCTGTGGGGCCCAACTCGCCCTTTGGAAAGAAGCCTGCACGTTGTGCCTTTCAGCTCTAGGGCAAAGTAGCACACCCAGAGCAGAAGTCCTACTTCAGCCAGATCAGGCCTGCAAAGAAACTGCGTTTCACAGGCCTTTGGAAGAGATGTTCCCGGTAGGCTGTAAGAGCACTGTGCAGAGCGAGTTGTTTCTTAGCTTCCCAAAGAGCTGGAAGCAAGATGCTGTGGGGCCCAACTCGCCCTTTGGAAAGAAGCCTGCACGTTGTGCCTTTCAGCTCTAGGGCAAAGTAGCACACCCAGAGCAGAAGTCCTACTTCAGCCAGATCAGGCCTGCAAAGAAACTGCGTTTCACAGGCCTTTGGAAGAGATGTTCCCGGTAGGCTGTAAGAGCACTGTGCAGAGCGAGTTGTTTCTTAGCTTCCCAAAGAGCTGGAAGCAAGATGCTGTGGGGCCCAACTCGCCCTTTGGAAAGAAGCCTGCACGTTGTGCCTTTCAGCTCTAGGGCAAAGTAGCACACCCAGAGCAGAAGTCCTACTTCAGCCAGATCAGGCCTGCAAAGAAACTGCGTTTCACAGGCCTTTGGAAGAGATGTTCCCGGTAGGCTGTAAGAGCACTGTGCAGAGCGAGTTGTTTCTTAGCTTCCCAAAGAGCTGGAAGCAAGATGCTGTGGGGCCCAACTCGCCCTTTGGAAAGAAGCCTGCACGTTGTGCCTTTCAGCTCTAGGGCAAAGTAGCACACCCAGAGCAGAAGTCCTACTTCAGCCAGATCAGGCCTGCAAAGAAACTGCGTTTCACAGGCCTTTGGAAGAGATGTTCCCACTAGGCTGTAAGAGCACTGTGCAGAGCGAGTTGTTTCTTAGCTTCCCAAAGAGCTGGAAGCAAGATGCTGTGGGGCCCAACTCGCCCTTTGGAAAGAAGCCTGCACGTTGTGCCTTTCAGCTCTAGGGCAAAGTAGCACACCCAGAGCAGAAGTCCTACTTCAGCCAGATCAGGCCTGCAAAGAAACTGCGTTTCACAGGCCTTTGGAAGAGATGTTCCCCGTAGGCTGTAAGAGCACTGTGCAGAGCGAGTTGTTTCTTAGCTTCCCAAAGAGCTGGAAGCAAGATGCTGTGGGGCCCAACTCGCCCTTTGGAAAGAAGCCTGCACGTTGTGCCTTTCAGCTCTAGGGCAAAGTAGCACACCCAGAGCAGAAGTCCTACTTCAGCCAGATCAGGCCTGCAAAGAAACTGCGTTTCACAGGCCTTTGGAAGAGATGTTCCCCGTAGGCTGTAAGAGCACTGTGCAGAGCGAGTTGTTTCTTAGCTTCCCAAAGAGCTGGAAGCAAGATGCTGTGGGGCCCAACTCGCCCTTTGGAAAGAAGCCTGCACGTTGTGCCTTTCAGCTCTAGGGCAAAGTAGCACACCCAGAGCAGAAGTCCTACTTCAGCCAGATCAGGCCTGCAAAGAAACTGCGTTTCACAGGCCTTTGGAAGAGATGTTCCCGGTAGGCTGTAAGAGCACTGTGCAGAGCGAGTTGTTTCTTAGCTTCCCAAAGAGCTGGAAGCAAGATGCTGTGGGGCCCAACTCGCCCTTTGGAAAGAAGCCTGCACGTTGTGCCTTTCAGCTCTAGGGCAAAGTAGCACACCCAGAGCAGAAGTCCTACTTCAGCCAGATCAGGCCTGCAAAGAAACTGCGTTTCACAGGCCTTTGGAAGAGATGTTCCCGGTAGGCTGTAAGAGCACTGTGCAGAGCGAGTTGTTTCTTAGCTTCCCAAAGAGCTGGAAGCAAGATGCTGTGGGGCCCAACTCGCCCTTTGGAAAGAAGCCTGCACGTTGTGCCTTTCAGCTCTAGGGCAAAGTAGCACACCCAGAGCAGAAGTCCTACTTCAGCCAGATCAGGCCTGCAAAGAAACTGCGTTTCACAGGCCTTTGGAAGAGATGTTCCCGGTAGGCTGTAAGAGCACTGTGCAGAGCGAGTTGTTTCTTAGCTTCCCAAAGAGCTGGAAGCAAGATGCTGTGGGGCCCAACTCGCCCTTTGGAAAGAAGCCTGCACGTTGTGCCTTTCAGCTCTAGGGCAAAGTAGCACACCCAGAGCAGAAGTCCTACTTCAGCCAGATCAGGCCTGCAAAGAAACTGCGTTTCACAGGCCTTTGGAAGAGATGTTCCCGGTAGGCTGTAAGAGCACTGTGCAGAGCGAGTTGTTTCTTAGCTTCCCAAAGAGCTGGAAGCAAGATGCTGTGGGGCCCAACTCGCCCTTTGGAAAGAAGCCTGCACGTTGTGCCTTTCAGCTCTAGGGCAAAGTAGCACACCCAGAGCAGAAGTCCTACTTCAGCCAGATCAGGCCTGCAAAGAAACTGCGTTTCACAGGCCTTTGGAAGAGATGTTCCCGGTAGGCTGTAAGAGCACTGTGCAGAGCGAGTTGTTTCTTAGCTTCCCAAAGAGCTGAAAGCAAGATGCTGTGGGGCCCAACTCGCCCTTTGGAAAGAAGCCTGCACGTTGTGCCTTTCAGCTCTAGGGCAAAGTAGCACACCCAGAGCAGAAGTCCTACTTCAGCCAGATCAGGCCTGCAAAGAAACTGCGTTTCACAGGCCTTTGGAAGAGATGTTCCCGGTAGGCTGTAAGAGCACTGTGCAGAGCGAGTTGTTTCTTAGCTTCCCAAAGAGCTGGAAGCAAGATGCTGTGGGGCCCAACTCGCCCTTTGGAAAGAAGCCTGCACGTTGTGCCTTTCAGCTCTAGGGCAAAGTAGCACACCCAGAGCAGAAGTCCTACTTCAGCCAGATCAGGCCTGCAAAGAAACTGCGTTTCACAGGCCTTTGGAAGAGATGTTCCCGGTAGGCTGTAAGAGCACTGTGCAGAGCGAGTTGTTTCTTAGCTTCCCAAAGAGCTGGAAGCAAGATGCTGTGGGGCCCAACTCGCCCTTTGGAAAGAAGCCTGCACGTTGTGCCTTTCAGCTCTAGGGCAAAGTAGCACACCCAGAGCAGAAGTCCTACTTCAGCCAGATCAGGCCTGCAAAGAAACTGCGTTTCACAGGCCTTTGGAAGAGATGTTCCCGGTAGGCTGTAAGAGCACTGTGCAGAGCGAGTTGTTTCTTAGCTTCCCAAAGAGCTGGAAGCAAGATGCTGTGGGGCCCAACTCGCCCTTTGGAAAGAAGCCTGCACGTTGTGCCTTTCAGCTCTAGGGCAAAGTAGCACACCCAGAGCAGAAGTCCTACTTCAGCCAGATCAGGCCTGCAAAGAAACTGCGTTTCACAGGCCTTTGGAAGAGATGTTCCCGGTAGGCTGTAAGAGCACTGTGCAGAGCGAGTTGTTTCTTAGCTTCCCAAAGAGCTGGAAGCAAGATGCTGTGGGGCCCAACTCGCCCTTTGGAAAGAAGCCTGCACGTTGTGCCTTTCAGCTCTAGGGCAAAGTAGCACACCCAGAGCAGAAGTCCTACTTCAGCCAGATCAGGCCTGCAAAGAAACTGCGTTTCACAGGCCTTTGGAAGAGATGTTCCCGGTAGGCTGTAAGAGCACTGTGCAGAGCGAGTTGTTTCTTAGCTTCCCAAAGAGCTGGAAGCAAGATGCTGTGGGGCCCAACTCGCCCTTTGGAAAGAAGCCTGCACGTTGTGCCTTTCAGCTCTAGGGCAAAGTAGCACACCCAGAGCAGAAGTCCTACTTCAGCCAGATCAGGCCTGCAAAGAAACTGCGTTTCACAGGCCTTTGGAAGAGATGTTCCCGGTAGGCTGTAAGAGCACTGTGCAGAGCGAGTTGTTTCTTAGCTTCCCAAAGAGCTGGAAGCAAGATGCTGTGGGGCCCAACTCGCCCTTTGGAAAGAAGCCTGCACGTTGTGCCTTTCAGCTCTAGGGCAAAGTAGCACACCCAGAGCAGAAGTCCTACTTCAGCCAGATCAGGCCTGCAAAGAAACTGCGTTTCACAGGCCTTTGGAAGAGATGTTCCCGGTAGGCTGTAAGAGCACTGTGCAGAGCGAGTTGTTTCTTAGCTTCCCAAAGAGCTGGAAGCAAGATGCTGTGGGGCCCAACTCGCCCTTTGGAAAGAAGCCTGCACGTTGTGCCTTTCAGCTCTAGGGCAAAGTAGCACACCCAGAGCAGAAGTCCTACTTCAGCCAGATCAGGCCTGCAAAGAAACTGCGTTTCACAGGCCTTTGGAAGAGATGTTCCCGGTAGGCTGTAAGAGCACTGTGCAGAGCGAGTTGTTTCTTAGCTTCCCAAAGAGCTGGAAGCAAGATGCTGTGGGGCCCAACTCGCCCTTTGGAAAGAAGCCTGCACGTTGTGCCTTTCAGCTCTAGGGCAAAGTAGCACACCCAGAGCAGAAGTCCTACTTCAGCCAGATCAGGCCTGCAAAGAAACTGCGTTTCACAGGCCTTTGGAAGAGATGTTCCCGGTAGGCTGTAAGAGCACTGTGCAGAGCGAGTTGTTTCTTAGCTTCCCAAAGAGCTGGAAGCAAGATGCTGTGGGGCCCAACTCGCCCTTTGGAAAGAAGCCTGCACGTTGTGCCTTTCAGCTCTAGGGCAAAGTAGCACACCCAGAGCAGAAGTCCTACTTCAGCCAGATCAGGCCTGCAAAGAAACTGCGTTTCACAGGCCTTTGGAAGAGATGTTCCCACTAGGCTGTAAGAGCACTGTGCAGAGCGAGTTGTTTCTTAGCTTCCCAAAGAGCTGGAAGCAAGATGCTGTGGGGCCCAACTCGCCCTTTGGAAAGAAGCCTGCACGTTGTGCCTTTCAGCTCTAGGGCAAAGTAGCACACCCAGAGCAGAAGTCCTACTTCAGCCAGATCAGGCCTGCAAAGAAACTGCGTTTCACAGGCCTTTGGAAGAGATGTTCCCCGTAGGCTGTAAGAGCACTGTGCACAGCGAGTTGTTTCTTAGCTTCCCAAAGAGCTGGAAGCAAGATGCTGTGGGGCCCAACTCGCCCTTTGGAAAGAAGCCTGCACGTTGTGCCTTTCAGCTCTAGGGCAAAGTAGCACACCCAGAGCAGAAGTCCTACTTCAGCCAGATCAGGCCTGCTAAGACACTGCGTTTCACAGGCCTTTGGAAGAGATGTTCCCCGTAGGCTGTAAGAGCACTGTGCAGAGCGAGTTGTTTCTTAGCTTCCCAAAGAGATGAAAGCAAGATGCTGTGGGGCCCAATTCGCCCTTTGGAATGAAGCCTGCACGTTGTGCCTTTCAGCTCTAGGGCAAAGTAGCACACCCAGAGCAGAAGTCCTACTTCAGCCAGATCAGGCCTGCAAAGAAACTGCGTTTCACAGGCCTTTGGAAGAGATGTTCCCGGTAGGCTGTAAGAGCACTGTGCAGAGCGAGTTGTTTCTTAGCTTCCCAAAGAGCTGGAAGCAAGATGCTGTGGGGCCCAACTCGCCCTTTGGAAAGAAGCCTGCACGTTGTGCCTTTCAGCTCTAGGGCAAAGTAGCACACCCAGAGCAGAAGTCCTACTTCAGCCAGATCAGGCCTGCAAAGAAACTGCGTTTCACAGGCCTTTGGAAGAGATGTTCCCGGTAGGCTGTAAGAGCACTGTGCAGAGCGAGTTGTTTCTTAGCTTCCCAAAGAGCTGGAAGCAAGATGCTGTGGGGCCCAACTCGCCCTTTGGAAAGAAGCCTGCACGTTGTGCCTTTCAGCTCTAGGGCAAAGTAGCACACCCAGAGCAGAAGTCCTACTTCAGCCAGATCAGGCCTGCAAAGAAACTGCGTTTCACAGGCCTTTGGAAGAGATGTTCCCGGTAGGCTGTAAGAGCACTGTGCAGAGCGAGTTGTTTCTTAGCTTCCCAAAGAGCTGGAAGCAAGATGCTGTGGGGCCCAACTCGCCCTTTGGAAAGAAGCCTGCACGTAGTGCCTTTCAGCTCTAGGGCAAAGTAGCACACCCAGAGCAGAAGTCCTACTTCAGCCAGATCAGGCCTGCAAAGAAACTGCGTTTCACAGGCCTTTGGAAGAGATGTTCCCGGTAGGCTGTAAGAGCACTGTGCAGAGCGAGTTGTTTCTTAGCTTCCCAAAGAGCTGGAAGCAAGATGCTGTGGGGCCCAACTCGCCCTTTGGAAAGAAGCCTGCACGTTGTGCCTTTCAGCTCTAGGGCAAAGTAGCACACCCAGAGCAGAAGTCCTACTTCAGCCAGATCAGGCCTGCAAAGAAACTGCGTTTCACAGGCCTTTGGAAGAGATGTTCCCGGTAGGCTGTAAGAGCACTGTGCAGAGCGAGTTGTTTCTTAGCTTCCCAAAGAGCTGGAAGCAAGATGCTGTGGGGCCCAACTCGCCCTTTGGAAAGAAGCCTGCACGTTGTGCCTTTCAGCTCTAGGGCAAAGTAGCACACCCAGAGCAGAAGTCCTACTTCAGCCAGATCAGGCCTGCAAAGAAACTGCGTTTCACAGGCCTTTGGAAGAGATGTTCCCGGTAGGCTGTAAGAGCACTGTGCAGAGCGAGTTGTTTCTTAGCTTCCCAAAGAGCTGGAAGCAAGATGCTGTGGGGCCCAACTCGCCCTTTGGAAAGAAGCCTGCACGTTGTGCCTTTCAGCTCTAGGGCAAAGTAGCACACCCAGAGCAGAAGTCCTACTTCAGCCAGATCAGGCCTGCAAAGAAACTGCGTTTCACAGGCCTTTGGAAGAGATGTTCCCGGTAGGCTGTAAGAGCACTGTGCAGAGCGAGTTGTTTCTTAGCTTCCCAAAGAGCTGGAAGCAAGATGCTGTGGGGCCCAACTCGCCCTTTGGAAAGAAGCCTGCACGTTGTGCCTTTCAGCTCTAGGGCAAAGTAGCACACCCAGAGCAGAAGTCCTACTTCAGCCAGATCAGGCCTGCAAAGAAACTGCGTTTCACAGGCCTTTGGAAGAGATGTTCCCGGTAGGCTGTAAGAGCACTGTGCAGAGCGAGTTGTTTCTTAGCTTCCCAAAGAGCTGGAAGCAAGATGCTGTGGGGCCCAACTCGCCCTTTGGAAAGAAGCCTGCACGTTGTGCCTTTCAGCTCTAGGGCAAAGTAGCACACCCAGAGCAGAAGTCCTACTTCAGCCAGATCAGGCCTGCAAAGAAACTGCGTTTCACAGGCCTTTGGAAGAGATGTTCCCGGTAGGCTGTAAGAGCACTGTGCAGAGCGAGTTGTTTCTTAGCTTCCCAAAGAGCTGGAAGCAAGATGCTGTGGGGCCCAACTCGCCCTTTGGAAAGAAGCCTGCACGTTGTGCCTTTCAGCTCTAGGGCAAAGTAGCACACCCAGAGCAGAAGTCCTACTTCAGCCAGATCAGGCCTGCAAAGAAACTGCGTTTCACAGGCCTTTGGAAGAGATGTTCCCGGTAGGCTGTAAGAGCACTGTGCAGAGCGAGTTGTTTCTTAGCTTCCCAAAGAGCTGGAAGCAAGATGCTGTGGGGCCCAACTCGCCCTTTGGAAAGAAGCCTGCACGTTGTGCCTTTCAGCTCTAGGGCAAAGTAGCACACCCAGAGCAGAAGTCCTACTTCAGCCAGATCAGGCCTGCAAAGAAACTGCGTTTCACAGGCCTTTGGAAGAGATGTTCCCGGTAGGCTGTAAGAGCACTGTGCAGAGCGAGTTGTTTCTTAGCTTCCCAAAGAGCTGGAAGCAAGATGCTGTGGGGCCCAACTCGCCCTTTGGAAAGAAGCCTGCACGTTGTGCCTTTCAGCTCTAGGGCAAAGTAGCACACCCAGAGCAGAAGTCCTACTTCAGCCAGATCAGGCCTGCAAAGAAACTGCGTTTCACAGGCCTTTGGAAGAGATGTTCCCGGTAGGCTGTAAGAGCACTGTGCAGAGCGAGTTGTTTCTTAGCTTCCCAAAGAGCTGGAAGCAAGATGCTGTGGGGCCCAACTCGCCCTTTGGAAAGAAGCCTGCACGTTGTGCCTTTCAGCTCTAGGGCAAAGTAGCACACCCAGAGCAGAAGTCCTACTTCAGCCAGATCAGGCCTGCAAAGAAACTGCGTTTCACAGGCCTTTGGAAGAGATGTTCCCGGTAGGCTGTAAGAGCACTGTGCAGAGCGAGTTGTTTCTTAGCTTCCCAAAGAGCTGGAAGCAAGATGCTGTGGGGCCCAACTCGCCCTTTGGAAAGAAGCCTGCACGTTGTGCCTTTCAGCTCTAGGGCAAAGTAGCACACCCAGAGCAGAAGTCCTACTTCAGCCAGATCAGGCCTGCAAAGAAACTGCGTTTCACAGGCCTTTGGAAGAGATGTTCCCGGTAGGCTGTAAGAGCACTGTGCAGAGCGAGTTGTTTCTTAGCTTCCCAAAGAGCTGGAAGCAAGATGCTGTGGGGCCCAACTCGCCCTTTGGAAAGAAGCCTGCACGTTGTGCCTTTCAGCTCTAGGGCAAAGTAGCACACCCAGAGCAGAAGTCCTACTTCAGCCAGATCAGGCCTGCAAAGAAACTGCGTTTCACAGGCCTTTGGAAGAGATGTTCCCGGTAGGCTGTAAGAGCACTGTGCAGAGCGAGTTGTTTCTTAGCTTCCCAAAGAGCTGGAAGCAAGATGCTGTGGGGCCCAACTCGCCCTTTGGAAAGAAGCCTGCACGTTGTGCCTTTCAGCTCTAGGGCAAAGTAGCACACCCAGAGCAGAAGTCCTACTTCAGCCAGATCAGGCCTGCAAAGAAACTGCGTTTCACAGGCCTTTGGAAGAGATGTTCCCGGTAGGCTGTAAGAGCACTGTGCAGAGCGAGTTGTTTCTTAGCTTCCCAAAGAGCTGGAAGCAAGATGCTGTGGGGCCCAACTCGCCCTTTGGAAAGAAGCCTGCACGTTGTGCCTTTCAGCTCTAGGGCAAAGTAGCACACCCAGAGCAGAAGTCCTACTTCAGCCAGATCAGGCCTGCAAAGAAACTGCGTTTCACAGGCCTTTGGAAGAGATGTTCCCGGTAGGCTGTAAGAGCACTGTGCAGAGCGAGTTGTTTCTTAGCTTCCCAAAGAGCTGGAAGCAAGATGCTGTGGGGCCCAACTCGCCCTTTGGAAAGAAGCCTGCACGTTGTGCCTTTCAGCTCTAGGGCAAAGTAGCACACCCAGAGCAGAAGTCCTACTTCAGCCAGATCAGGCCTGCAAAGAAACTGCGTTTCACAGGCCTTTGGAAGAGATGTTCCCGGTAGGCTGTAAGAGCACTGTGCAGAGCGAGTTGTTTCTTAGCTTCCCAAAGAGCTGGAAGCAAGATGCTGTGGGGCCCAACTCGCCCTTTGGAAAGAAGCCTGCACGTTGTGCCTTTCAGCTCTAGGGCAAAGTAGCACACCCAGAGCAGAAGTCCTACTTCAGCCAGATCAGGCCTGCAAAGAAACTGCGTTTCACAGGCCTTTGGAAGAGATGTTCCCGGTAGGCTGTAAGAGCACTGTGCAGAGCGAGTTGTTTCTTAGCTTCCCAAAGAGCTGGAAGCAAGATGCTGTGGGGCCCAACTCGCCCTTTGGAAAGAAGCCTGCACGTTGTGCCTTTCAGCTCTAGGGCAAAGTAGCACACCCAGAGCAGAAGTCCTACTTCAGCCAGATCAGGCCTGCAAAGAAACTGCGTTTCACAGGCCTTTGGAAGAGATGTTCCCGGTAGGCTGTAAGAGCACTGTGCAGAGCGAGTTGTTTCTTAGCTTCCCAAAGAGCTGGAAGCAAGATGCTGTGGGGCCCAACTCGCCCTTTGGAAAGAAGCCTGCACGTTGTGCCTTTCAGCTCTAGGGCAAAGTAGCACACCCAGAGCAGAAGTCCTACTTCAGCCAGATCAGGCCTGCAAAGAAACTGCGTTTCACAGGCCTTTGGAAGAGATGTTCCCGGTAGGCTGTAAGAGCACTGTGCAGAGCGAGTTGTTTCTTAGCTTCCCAAAGAGCTGGAAGCAAGATGCTGTGGGGCCCAACTCGCCCTTTGGAAAGAAGCCTGCACGTTGTGCCTTTCAGCTCTAGGGCAAAGTAGCACACCCAGAGCAGAAGTCCTACTTCAGCCAGATCAGGCCTGCAAAGAAACTGCGTTTCACAGGCCTTTGGAAGAGATGTTCCCGGTAGGCTGTAAGAGCACTGTGCAGAGCGAGTTGTTTCTTAGCTTCCCAAAGAGCTGGAAGCAAGATGCTGTGGGGCCCAACTCGCCCTTTGGAAAGAAGCCTGCACGTTGTGCCTTTCAGCTCTAGGGCAAAGTAGCACACCCAGAGCAGAAGTCCTACTTCAGCCAGATCAGGCCTGCAAAGAAACTGCGTTTCACAGGCCTTTGGAAGAGATGTTCCCACTAGGCTGTAAGAGCACTGTGCAGAGCGAGTTGTTTCTTAGCTTCCCAAAGAGCTGGAAGCAAGATGCTGTGGGGCCCAACTCGCCCTTTGGAAAGAAGCCTGCACGTTGTGCCTTTCAGCTCTAGGGCAAAGTAGCACACCCAGAGCAGAAGTCCTACTTCAGCCAGATCAGGCCTGCAAAGAAACTGCGTTTCACAGGCCTTTGGAAGAGATGTTCCCGGTAGGCTGTAAGAGCACTGTGCAGAGCGAGTTGTTTCTTAGCTTCCCAAAGAGCTGGAAGCAAGATGCTGTGGGGCCCAACTCGCCCTTTGGAAAGAAGCCTGCACGTTGTGCCTTTCAGCTCTAGGGCAAAGTAGCACACCCAGAGCAGAAGTCCTACTTCAGCCAGATCAGGCCTGCAAAGAAACTGCGTTTCACAGGCCTTTGGAAGAGATGTTCCCGGTAGGCTGTAAGAGCACTGTGCAGAGCGAGTTGTTTCTTAGCTTCCCAAAGAGCTGGAAGCAAGATGCTGTGGGGCCCAACTCGCCCTTTGGAAAGAAGCCTGCACGTTGTGCCTTTCAGCTCTAGGGCAAAGTAGCACACCCAGAGCAGAAGTCCTACTTCAGCCAGATCAGGCCTGCAAAGAAACTGCGTTTCACAGGCCTTTGGAAGAGATGTTCCCAGTAGGCTGTAAGAGCACTGTGCAGAGCGAGTTGTTTCTTAGCTTCCCAAAGAGCTGGAAGCAAGATGCTGTGGGGCCCAACTCGCCCTTTGGAAAGAAGCCTGCACGTTGTGCCTTTCAGCTCTAGGGCAAAGTAGCACACCCAGAGCAGAAGTCCTACTTCAGCCAGATCAGGCCTGCAAAGAAACTGCGTTTCACAGGCCTTTGGAAGAGATGTTCCCCGTAGGCTGTAAGAGCACTGTGCAGAGCGAGTTGTTTCTTAGCTTCCCAAAGAGCTGGAAGCAAGATGCTGTGGGGCCCAACTCGCCCTTTGGAAAGAAGCCTGCACGTTGTGCCTTTCAGCTCTAGGGCAAAGTAGCACACCCAGAGCAGAAGTCCTACTTCAGCCAGATCAGGCCTGCAAAGAAACTGCGTTTCACAGGCCTTTGGAAGAGATGTTCCCGGTAGGCTGTAAGAGCACTGTGCAGAGCGAGTTGTTTCTTAGCTTCCCAAAGAGCTGGAAGCAAGATGCTGTGGGGCCCAACTCGCCCTTTGGAAAGAAGCCTGCACGTTGTGCCTTTCAGCTCTAGGGCAAAGTAGCACACCCAGAGCAGAAGTCCTACTTCAGCCAGATCAGGCCTGCAAAGAAACTGCGTTTCACAGGCCTTTGGAAGAGATGTTCCCACTAGGCTGTAAGAGCACTGTGCAGAGCGAGTTGTTTCTTAGCTTCCCAAAGAGCTGGAAGCAAGATGCTGTGGGGCCCAACTCGCCCTTTGGAAAGAAGCCTGCACGTTGTGCCTTTCAGCTCTAGGGCAAAGTAGCACACCCAGAGCAGAAGTCCTACTTCAGCCAGATCAGGCCTGCAAAGAAACTGCGTTTCACAGGCCTTTGGAAGAGATGTTCCCGGTAGGCTGTAAGAGCACTGTGCAGAGCGAGTTGTTTCTTAGCTTCCCAAAGAGCTGGAAGCAAGATGCTGTGGGGCCCAACTCGCCCTTTGGAAAGAAGCCTGCACGTTGTGCCTTTCAGCTCTAGGGCAAAGTAGCACACCCAGAGCAGAAGTCCTACTTCAGCCAGATCAGGCCTGCAAAGAAACTGCGTTTCACAGGCCTTTGGAAGAGATGTTCCCGGTAGGCTGTAAGAGCACTGTGCAGAGCGAGTTGTTTCTTAGCTTCCCAAAGAGCTGGAAGCAAGATGCTGTGGGGCCCAACTCGCCCTTTGGAAAGAAGCCTGCACGTTGTGCCTTTCAGCTCTAGGGCAAAGTAGCACACCCAGAGCAGAAGTCCTACTTCAGCCAGATCAGGCCTGCAAAGAAACTGCGTTTCACAGGCCTTTGGAAGAGATGTTCCCACTAGGCTGTAAGAGCACTGTGCAGAGCGAGTTGTTTCTTAGCTTCCCAAAGAGCTGGAAGCAAGATGCTGTGGGGCCCAACTCGCCCTTTGGAAAGAAGCCTGCACGTTGTGCCTTTCAGCTCTAGGGCAAAGTAGCACACCCAGAGCAGAAGTCCTACTTCAGCCAGATCAGGCCTGCAAAGAAACTGCGTTTCACAGGCCTTTGGAAGAGATGTTCCCCGTAGGCTGTAAGAGCACTGTGCAGAGCGAGTTGTTTCTTAGCTTCCCAAAGAGCTGGAAGCAAGATGCTGTGGGGCCCAACTCGCCCTTTGGAAAGAAGCCTGCACGTTGTGCCTTTCAGCTCTAGGGCAAAGTAGCACACCCAGAGCAGAAGTCCTACTTCAGCCAGATCAGGCCTGCAAAGAAACTGCGTTTCACAGGCCTTTGGAAGAGATGTTCCCGGTAGGCTGTAAGAGCACTGTGCAGAGCGAGTTGTTTCTTAGCTTCCCAAAGAGCTGGAAGCAAGATGCTGTGGGGCCCAACTCGCCCTTTGGAAAGAAGCCTGCACGTTGTGCCTTTCAGCTCTAGGGCAAAGTAGCACACCCAGAGCAGAAGTCCTACTTCAGCCAGATCAGGCCTGCAAAGAAACTGCGTTTCACAGGCCTTTGGAAGAGATGTTCCCGGTAGGCTGTAAGAGCACTGTGCAGAGCGAGTTGTTTCTTAGCTTCCCAAAGAGCTGGAAGCAAGATGCTGTGGGGCCCAACTCGCCCTTTGGAAAGAAGCCTGCACGTTGTGCCTTTCAGCTCTAGGGCAAAGTAGCACACCCAGAGCAGAAGTCCTACTTCAGCCAGATCAGGCCTGCAAAGAAACTGCGTTTCACAGGCCTTTGGAAGAGATGTTCCCACTAGGCTGTAAGAGCACTGTGCAGAGCGAGTTGTTTCTTAGCTTCCCAAAGAGCTGGAAGCAAGATGCTGTGGGGCCCAACTCGCCCTTTGGAAAGAAGCCTGCACGTTGTGCCTTTCAGCTCTAGGGCAAAGTAGCACACCCAGAGCAGAAGTCCTACTTCAGCCAGATCAGGCCTGCAAAGAAACTGCGTTTCACAGGCCTTTGGAAGAGATGTTCCCGGTAGGCTGTAAGAGCACTGTGCAGAGCGAGTTGTTTCTTAGCTTCCCAAAGAGCTGGAAGCAAGATGCTGTGGGGCCCAACTCGCCCTTTGGAAAGAAGCCTGCACGTTGTGCCTTTCAGCTCTAGGGCAAAGTAGCACACCCAGAGCAGAAGTCCTACTTCAGCCAGATCAGGCCTGCAAAGAAACTGCGTTTCACAGGCCTTTGGAAGAGATGTTCCCAGTAGGCTGTAAGAGCACTGTGCAGAGCGAGTTGTTTCTTAGCTTCCCAAAGAGCTGGAAGCAAGATGCTGTGGGGCCCAACTCGCCCTTTGGAAAGAAGCCTGCACGTTGTGCCTTTCAGCTCTAGGGCAAAGTAGCACACCCAGAGCAGAAGTCCTACTTCAGCCAGATCAGGCCTGCAAAGAAACTGCGTTTCACAGGCCTTTGGAAGAGATGTTCCCGGTAGGCTGTAAGAGCACTGTGCAGAGCGAGTTGTTTCTTAGCTTCCCAAAGAGCTGGAAGCAAGATGCTGTGGGGCCCAACTCGCCCTTTGGAAAGAAGCCTGCACGTTGTGCCTTTCAGCTCTAGGGCAAAGTAGCACACCCAGAGCAGAAGTCCTACTTCAGCCAGATCAGGCCTGCAAAGAAACTGCGTTTCACAGGCCTTTGGAAGAGATGTTCCCGGTAGGCTGTAAGAGCACTGTGCAGAGCGAGTTGTTTCTTAGCTTCCCAAAGAGCTGGAAGCAAGATGCTGTGGGGCCCAACTCGCCCTTTGGAAAGAAGCCTGCACGTTGTGCCTTTCAGCTCTAGGGCAAAGTAGCACACCCAGAGCAGAAGTCCTACTTCAGCCAGATCAGGCCTGCAAAGAAACTGCGTTTCACAGGCCTTTGGAAGAGATGTTCCCGGTAGGCTGTAAGAGCACTGTGCAGAGCGAGTTGTTTCTTAGCTTCCCAAAGAGCTGGAAGCAAGATGCTGTGGGGCCCAACTCGCCCTTTGGAAAGAAGCCTGCACGTTGTGCCTTTCAGCTCTAGGGCAAAGTAGCACACCCAGAGCAGAAGTCCTACTTCAGCCAGATCAGGCCTGCAAAGAAACTGCGTTTCACAGGCCTTTGGAAGAGATGTTCCCGGTAGGCTGTAAGAGCACTGTGCAGAGCGAGTTGTTTCTTAGCTTCCCAAAGAGCTGGAAGCAAGATGCTGTGGGGCCCAACTCGCCCTTTGGAAAGAAGCCTGCACGTTGTGCCTTTCAGCTCTAGGGCAAAGTAGCACACCCAGAGCAGAAGTCCTACTTCAGCCAGATCAGGCCTGCAAAGAAACTGCGTTTCACAGGCCTTTGGAAGAGATGTTCCCGGTAGGCTGTAAGAGCACTGTGCAGAGCGAGTTGTTTCTTAGCTTCCCAAAGAGCTGGAAGCAAGATGCTGTGGGGCCCAACTCGCCCTTTGGAAAGAAGCCTGCACGTTGTGCCTTTCAGCTCTAGGGCAAAGTAGCACACCCAGAGCAGAAGTCCTACTTCAGCCAGATCAGGCCTGCAAAGAAACTGCGTTTCACAGGCCTTTGGAAGAGATGTTCCCGGTAGGCTGTAAGAGCACTGTGCAGAGCGAGTTGTTTCTTAGCTTCCCAAAGAGCTGGAAGCAAGATGCTGTGGGGCCCAACTCGCCCTTTGGAAAGAAGCCTGCACGTTGTGCCTTTCAGCTCTAGGGCAAAGTAGCACACCCAGAGCAGAAGTCCTACTTCAGCCAGATCAGGCCTGCAAAGAAACTGCGTTTCACAGGCCTTTGGAAGAGATGTTCCCGGTAGGCTGTAAGAGCACTGTGCAGAGCGAGTTGTTTCTTAGCTTCCCAAAGAGCTGGAAGCAAGATGCTGTGGGGCCCAACTCGCCCTTTGGAAAGAAGCCTGCACGTTGTGCCTTTCAGCTCTAGGGCAAAGTAGCACACCCAGAGCAGAAGTCCTACTTCAGCCAGATCAGGCCTGCAAAGAAACTGCGTTTCACAGGCCTTTGGAAGAGATGTTCCCGGTAGGCTGTAAGAGCACTGTGCAGAGCGAGTTGTTTCTTAGCTTCCCAAAGAGCTGGAAGCAAGATGCTGTGGGGCCCAACTCGCCCTTTGGAAAGAAGCCTGCACGTTGTGCCTTTCAGCTCTAGGGCAAAGTAGCACACCCAGAGCAGAAGTCCTACTTCAGCCAGATCAGGCCTGCAAAGAAACTGCGTTTCACAGGCCTTTGGAAGAGATGTTCCCGGTAGGCTGTAAGAGCACTGTGCAGAGCGAGTTGTTTCTTAGCTTCCCAAAGAGCTGGAAGCAAGATGCTGTGGGGCCCAACTCGCCCTTTGGAAAGAAGCCTGCACGTTGTGCCTTTCAGCTCTAGGGCAAAGTAGCACACCCAGAGCAGAAGTCCTACTTCAGCCAGATCAGGCCTGCAAAGAAACTGCGTTTCACAGGCCTTTGGAAGAGATGTTCCCGGTAGGCTGTAAGAGCACTGTGCAGAGCGAGTTGTTTCTTAGCTTCCCAAAGAGCTGGAAGCAAGATGCTGTGGGGCCCAACTCGCCCTTTGGAAAGAAGCCTGCACGTTGTGCCTTTCAGCTCTAGGGCAAAGTAGCACACCCAGAGCAGAAGTCCTACTTCAGCCAGATCAGGCCTGCAAAGAAACTGCGTTTCACAGGCCTTTGGAAGAGATGTTCCCGGTAGGCTGTAAGAGCACTGTGCAGAGCGAGTTGTTTCTTAGCTTCCCAAAGAGCTGGAAGCAAGATGCTGTGGGGCCCAACTCGCCCTTTGGAAAGAAGCCTGCACGTTGTGCCTTTCAGCTCTAGGGCAAAGTAGCACACCCAGAGCAGAAGTCCTACTTCAGCCAGATCAGGCCTGCAAAGAAACTGCGTTTCACAGGCCTTTGGAAGAGATGTTCCCGGTAGGCTGTAAGAGCACTGTGCAGAGCGAGTTGTTTCTTAGCTTCCCAAAGAGCTGGAAGCAAGATGCTGTGGGGCCCAACTCGCCCTTTGGAAAGAAGCCTGCACGTTGTGCCTTTCAGCTCTAGGGCAAAGTAGCACACCCAGAGCAGAAGTCCTACTTCAGCCAGATCAGGCCTGCAAAGAAACTGCGTTTCACAGGCCTTTGGAAGAGATGTTCCCGGTAGGCTGTAAGAGCACTGTGCAGAGCGAGTTGTTTCTTAGCTTCCCAAAGAGCTGGAAGCAAGATGCTGTGGGGCCCAACTCGCCCTTTGGAAAGAAGCCTGCACGTTGTGCCTTTCAGCTCTAGGGCAAAGTAGCACACCCAGAGCAGAAGTCCTACTTCAGCCAGATCAGGCCTGCAAAGAAACTGCGTTTCACAGGCCTTTGGAAGACATGTTCCCGGTAGGCTGTAAGAGCACTGTGCAGAGCGAGTTGTTTCTTAGCTTCCCAAAGAGCTGGAAGCAAGATGCTGTGGGGCCCAACTCGCCCTTTGGAAAGAAGCCTGCACGTTGTGCCTTTCAGCTCTAGGGCAAAGTAGCACACCCAGAGCAGAAGTCCTACTTCAGCCAGATCAGGCCTGCAAAGAAACTGCGTTTCACAGGCCTTTGGAAGAGATGTTCCCGGTAGGCTGTAAGAGCACTGTGCAGAGCGAGTTGTTTCTTAGCTTCCCAAAGAGCTGGAAGCAAGATGCTGTGGGGCCCAACTCGCCCTTTGGAAAGAAGCCTGCACGTTGTGCCTTTCAGCTCTAGGGCAAAGTAGCACACCCAGAGCAGAAGTCCTACTTCAGCCAGATCAGGCCTGCAAAGAAACTGCGTTTCACAGGCCTTTGGAAGAGATGTTCCCGGTAGGCTGTAAGAGCACTGTGCAGAGCGAGTTGTTTCTTAGCTTCCCAAAGAGCTGGAAGCAAGATGCTGTGGGGCCCAACTCGCCCTTTGGAAAGAAGCCTGCACGTTGTGCCTTTCAGCTCTAGGGCAAAGTAGCACACCCAGAGCAGAAGTCCTACTTCAGCCAGATCAGGCCTGCAAAGAAACTGCGTTTCACAGGCCTTTGGAAGAGATGTTCCCGGTAGGCTGTAAGAGCACTGTGCAGAGCGAGTTGTTTCTTAGCTTCCCAAAGAGCTGGAAGCAAGATGCTGTGGGGCCCAACTCGCCCTTTGGAAAGAAGCCTGCACGTTGTGCCTTTCAGCTCTAGGGCAAAGTAGCACACCCAGAGCAGAAGTCCTACTTCAGCCAGATCAGGCCTGCAAAGAAACTGCGTTTCACAGGCCTTTGGAAGAGATGTTCCCGGTAGGCTGTAAGAGCACTGTGCAGAGCGAGTTGTTTCTTAGCTTCCCAAAGAGCTGGAAGCAAGATGCTGTGGGGCCCAACTCGCCCTTTGGAAAGAAGCCTGCACGTTGTGCCTTTCAGCTCTAGGGCAAAGTAGCACACCCAGAGCAGAAGTCCTACTTCAGCCAGATCAGGCCTGCAAAGAAACTGCGTTTCACAGGCCTTTGGAAGAGATGTTCCCACTAGGCTGTAAGAGCACTGTGCAGAGCGAGTTGTTTCTTAGCTTCCCAAAGAGCTGGAAGCAAGATGCTGTGGGGCCCAACTCGCCCTTTGGAAAGAAGCCTGCACGTTGTGCCTTTCAGCTCTAGGGCAAAGTAGCACACCCAGAGCAGAAGTCCTACTTCAGCCAGATCAGGCCTGCAAAGAAACTGCGTTTCACAGGCCTTTGGAAGAGATGTTCCCACTAGGCTGTAAGAGCACTGTGCAGAGCGAGTTGTTTCTTAGCTTCCCAAAGAGCTGGAAGCAAGATGCTGTGGGGCCCAACTCGCCCTTTGGAAAGAAGCCTGCACGTTGTGCCTTTCAGCTCTAGGGCAAAGTAGCACACCCAGAGCAGAAGTCCTACTTCAGCCAGATCAGGCCTGCAAAGAAACTGCGTTTCACAGGCCTTTGGAAGAGATGTTCCCACTAGGCTGTAAGAGCACTGTGCAGAGCGAGTTGTTTCTTAGCTTCCCAAAGAGCTGGAAGCAAGATGCTGTGGGGCCCAACTCGCCCTTTGGAAAGAAGCCTGCACGTTGTGCCTTTCAGCTCTAGGGCAAAGTAGCACACCCAGAGCAGAAGTCCTACTTCAGCCAGATCAGGCCTGCAAAGAAACTGCGTTTCACAGGCCTTTGGAAGAGATGTTCCCCGTAGGCTGTAAGAGCACTGTGCAGAGCGAGTTGTTTCTTAGCTTCCCAAAGAGCTGGAAGCAAGATGCTGTGGGGCCCAACTCGCCCTTTGGAAAGAAGCCTGCACGTTGTGCCTTTCAGCTCTAGGGCAAAGTAGCACACCCAGAGCAGAAGTCCTACTTCAGCCAGATCAGGCCTGCTAAGACACTGCGTTTCACAGGCCTTTGGAAGAGATGTTCCCCGTAGGCTGTAAGAGCACTGTGCAGAGCGAGTTGTTTCTTAGCTTCCCAAAGAGATGAAAGCAAGATGCTGTGGGGCCCAATTCGCCCTTTGGAATGAAGCCTGCACGTTGTGCCTTTCAGCTCTAGGGCAAAGTAGCACACCCAGAGCAGAAGTCCTACTTCAGCCAGATCAGGCCTGCAAAGAAACTGCGTTTCACAGGCCTTTGGAAGAGATGTTCCCGGTAGGCTGTAAGAGCACTGTGCAGAGCGAGTTGTTTCTTAGCTTCCCAAAGAGCTGGAAGCAAGATGCTGTGGGGCCCAACTCGCCCTTTGGAAAGAAGCCTGCACGTTGTGCCTTTCAGCTCTAGGGCAAAGTAGCACACCCAGAGCAGAAGTCCTACTTCAGCCAGATCAGGCCTGCAAAGAAACTGCGTTTCACAGGCCTTTGGAAGACATGTTCCCGGTAGGCTGTAAGAGCACTGTGCAGAGCGAGTTGTTTCTTAGCTTCCCAAAGAGCTGGAAGCAAGATGCTGTGGGGCCCAACTCGCCCTTTGGAAAGAAGCCTGCACGTTGTGCCTTTCAGCTCTAGGGCAAAGTAGCACACCCAGAGCAGAAGTCCTACTTCAGCCAGATCAGGCCTGCAAAGAAACTGCGTTTCACAGGCCTTTGGAAGACATGTTCCCGGTAGGCTGTAAGAGCACTGTGCAGAGCGAGTTGTTTCTTAGCTTCCCAAAGAGCTGGAAGCAAGATGCTGTGGGCCCCAACTCGCCCTTTGGAAAGAAGCCTGCACGTTGTGCCTTTCAGCTCTAGGGCAAAGTAGCACACCCAGAGCAGAAGTCCTACTTCAGCCAGATCAGGCCTGCAAAGAAACTGCGTTTCACAGGCCTTTGGAAGAGATGTTCCCAGTAGGCTGTAAGAGCACTGTGCAGAGCGAGTTGTTTCTTAGCTTCCCAAAGAGCTGGAAGCAAGATGCTGTGGGGCCCAACTCGCCCTTTGGAAAGAAGCCTGCACGTTGTGCCTTTCAGCTCTAGGGCAAAGTAGCACACCCAGAGCAGAAGTCCTACTTCAGCCAGATCAGGCCTGCAAAGAAACTGCGTTTCACAGGCCTTTGGAAGAGATGTTCCCGCTAGGCTGTAAGAGCACTGTGCAGAGCGAGTTGTTTCTTAGCTTCCCAAAGAGCTGGAAGCAAGATGCTGTGGGGCCCAACTCGCCCTTTGGAAAGAAGCCTGCACGTTGTGCCTTTCAGCTCTAGGGCAAAGTAGCACACCCAGAGCAGAAGTCCTACTTCAGCCAGATCAGGCCTGCAAAGAAACTGCGTTTCACAGGCCTTTGGAAGAGATGTTCCCACTAGGCTGTAAGAGCACTGTGCAGAGCGAGTTGTTTCTTAGCTTCCCAAAGAGCTGGAAGCAAGATGCTGTGGGGCCCAACTCGCCCTTTGGAAAGAAGCCTGCACGTTGTGCCTTTCAGCTCTAGGGCAAAGTAGCACACCCAGAGCAGAAGTCCTACTTCAGCCAGATCAGGCCTGCAAAGAAACTGCGTTTCACAGGCCTTTGGAAGAGATGTTCCCACTAGGCTGTAAGAGCACTGTGCAGAGCGAGTTGTTTCTTAGCTTCCCAAAGAGCTGGAAGCAAGATGCTGTGGGGCCCAACTCGCCCTTTGGAAAGAAGCCTGCACGTTGTGCCTTTCAGCTCTAGGGCAAAGTAGCACACCCAGAGCAGAAGTCCTACTTCAGCCAGATCAGGCCTGCAAAGAAACTGCGTTTCACAGGCCTTTGGAAGAGATGTTCCCCGTAGGCTGTAAGAGCACTGTGCAGAGCGAGTTGTTTCTTAGCTTCCCAAAGAGCTGGAAGCAAGATGCTGTGGGGCCCAACTCGCCCTTTGGAAAGAAGCCTGCACGTTGTGCCTTTCAGCTCTAGGGCAAAGTAGCACACCCAGAGCAGAAGTCCTACTTCAGCCAGATCAGGCCTGCAAAGAAACTGCGTTTCACAGGCCTTTGGAAGAGATGTTCCCGGTAGGCTGTAAGAGCACTGTGCAGAGCGAGTTGTTTCTTAGCTTCCCAAAGAGCTGGAAGCAAGATGCTGTGGGGCCCAACTCGCCCTTTGGAAAGAAGCCTGCACGTTGTGCCTTTCAGCTCTAGGGCAAAGTAGCACACCCAGAGCAGAAGTCCTACTTCAGCCAGATCAGGCCTGCAAAGAAACTGCGTTTCACAGGCCTTTGGAAGAGATGTTCCCAGTAGGCTGTAAGAGCACTGTGCAGAGCGAGTTGTTTCTTAGCTTCCCAAAGAGCTGGAAGCAAGATGCTGTGGGGCCCAACTCGCCCTTTGGAAAGAAGCCTGCACGTTGTGCCTTTCAGCTCTAGGGCAAAGTAGCACACCCAGAGCAGAAGTCCTACTTCAGCCAGATCAGGCCTGCAAAGAAACTGCGTTTCACAGGCCTTTGGAAGAGATGTTCCCGGTAGGCTGTAAGAGCACTGTGCAGAGCGAGTTGTTTCTTAGCTTCCCAAAGAGCTGGAAGCAAGATGCTGTGGGGCCCAACTCGCCCTTTGGAAAGAAGCCTGCACGTTGTGCCTTTCAGCTCTAGGGCAAAGTAGCACACCCAGAGCAGAAGTCCTACTTCAGCCAGATCAGGCCTGCAAAGAAACTGCGTTTCACAGGCCTTTGGAAGAGATGTTCCCGGTAGGCTGTAAGAGCACTGTGCAGAGCGAGTTGTTTCTTAGCTTCCCAAAGAGCTGGAAGCAAGATGCTGTGGGGCCCAACTCGCCCTTTGGAAAGAAGCCTGCACGTTGTGCCTTTCAGCTCTAGGGCAAAGTAGCACACCCAGAGCAGAAGTCCTACTTCAGCCAGATCAGGCCTGCAAAGAAACTGCGTTTCACAGGCCTTTGGAAGAGATGTTCCCACTAGGCTGTAAGAGCACTGTGCAGAGCGAGTTGTTTCTTAGCTTCCCAAAGAGCTGGAAGCAAGATGCTGTGGGGCCCAACTCGCCCTTTGGAAAGAAGCCTGCACGTTGTGCCTTTCAGCTCTAGGGCAAAGTAGCACACCCAGAGCAGAAGTCCTACTTCAGCCAGATCAGGCCTGCAAAGAAACTGCGTTTCACAGGCCTTTGGAAGAGATGTTCCCACTAGGCTGTAAGAGCACTGTGCAGAGCGAGTTGTTTCTTAGCTTCCCAAAGAGCTGGAAGCAAGATGCTGTGGGGCCCAACTCGCCCTTTGGAAAGAAGCCTGCACGTTGTGCCTTTCAGCTCTAGGGCAAAGTAGCACACCCAGAGCAGAAGTCCTACTTCAGCCAGATCAGGCCTGCAAAGAAACTGCGTTTCACAGGCCTTTGGAAGAGATGTTCCCCGTAGGCTGTAAGAGCACTGTGCAGAGCGAGTTGTTTCTTAGCTTCCCAAAGAGCTGGAAGCAAGATGCTGTGGGGCCCAACTCGCCCTTTGGAAAGAAGCCTGCACGTTGTGCCTTTCAGCTCTAGGGCAAAGTAGCACACCCAGAGCAGAAGTCCTACTTCAGCCAGATCAGGCCTGCAAAGAAACTGCGTTTCACAGGCCTTTGGAAGAGATGTTCCCGGTAGGCTGTAAGAGCACTGTGCAGAGCGAGTTGTTTCTTAGCTTCCCAAAGAGCTGGAAGCAAGATGCTGTGGGGCCCAACTCGCCCTTTGGAAAGAAGCCTGCACGTTGTGCCTTTCAGCTCTAGGGCAAAGTAGCACACCCAGAGCAGAAGTCCTACTTCAGCCAGATCAGGCCTGCAAAGAAACTGCGTTTCACAGGCCTTTGGAAGAGATGTTCCCGGTAGGCTGTAAGAGCACTGTGCAGAGCGAGTTGTTTCTTAGCTTCCCAAAGAGCTGGAAGCAAGATGCTGTGGGGCCCAACTCGCCCTTTGGAAAGAAGCCTGCACGTTGTGCCTTTCAGCTCTAGGGCAAAGTAGCACACCCAGAGCAGAAGTCCTACTTCAGCCAGATCAGGCCTGCAAAGAAACTGCGTTTCACAGGCCTTTGGAAGAGATGTTCCCACTAGGCTGTAAGAGCACTGTGCAGAGCGAGTTGTTTCTTAGCTTCCCAAAGAGCTGGAAGCAAGATGCTGTGGGGCCCAACTCGCCCTTTGGAAAGAAGCCTGCACGTTGTGCCTTTCAGCTCTAGGGCAAAGTAGCACACCCAGAGCAGAAGTCCTACTTCAGCCAGATCAGGCCTGCAAAGAAACTGCGTTTCACAGGCCTTTGGAAGAGATGTTCCCGGTAGGCTGTAAGAGCACTGTGCAGAGCGAGTTGTTTCTTAGCTTCCCAAAGAGCTGGAAGCAAGATGCTGTGGGGCCCAACTCGCCCTTTGGAAAGAAGCCTGCACGTTGTGCCTTTCAGCTCTAGGGCAAAGTAGCACACCCAGAGCAGAAGTCCTACTTCAGCCAGATCAGGCCTGCAAAGAAACTGCGTTTCACAGGCCTTTGGAAGAGATGTTCCCGGTAGGCTGTAAGAGCACTGTGCAGAGCGAGTTGTTTCTTAGCTTCCCAAAGAGCTGGAAGCAAGATGCTGTGGGGCCCAACTCGCCCTTTGGAAAGAAGCCTGCACGTTGTGCCTTTCAGCTCTAGGGCAAAGTAGCACACCCAGAGCAGAAGTCCTACTTCAGCCAGATCAGGCCTGCAAAGAAACTGCGTTTCACAGGCCTTTGGAAGAGATGTTCCCACTAGGCTGTAAGAGCACTGTGCAGAGCGAGTTGTTTCTTAGCTTCCCAAAGAGCTGGAAGCAAGATGCTGTGGGGCCCAACTCGCCCTTTGGAAAGAAGCCTGCACGTTGTGCCTTTCAGCTCTAGGGCAAAGTAGCACACCCAGAGCAGAAGTCCTACTTCAGCCAGATCAGGCCTGCAAAGAAACTGCGTTTCACAGGCCTTTGGAAGAGATGTTCCCACTAGGCTGTAAGAGCACTGTGCAGAGCGAGTTGTTTCTTAGCTTCCCAAAGAGCTGGAAGCAAGATGCTGTGGGGCCCAACTCGCCCTTTGGAAAGAAGCCTGCACGTTGTGCCTTTCAGCTCTAGGGCAAAGTAGCACACCCAGAGCAGAAGTCCTACTTCAGCCAGATCAGGCCTGCAAAGAAACTGCGTTTCACAGGCCTTTGGAAGAGATGTTCCCACTAGGCTGTAAGAGCACTGTGCAGAGCGAGTTGTTTCTTAGCTTCCCAAAGAGCTGGAAGCAAGATGCTGTGGGGCCCAACTCGCCCTTTGGAAAGAAGCCTGCACGTTGTGCCTTTCAGCTCTAGGGCAAAGTAGCACACCCAGAGCAGAAGTCCTACTTCAGCCAGATCAGGCCTGCAAAGAAACTGCGTTTCACAGGCCTTTGGAAGAGATGTTCCCCGTAGGCTGTAAGAGCACTGTGCAGAGCGAGTTGTTTCTTAGCTTCCCAAAGAGCTGGAAGCAAGATGCTGTGGGGCCCAACTCGCCCTTTGGAAAGAAGCCTGCACGTTGTGCCTTTCAGCTCTAGGGCAAAGTAGCACACCCAGAGCAGAAGTCCTACTTCAGCCAGATCAGGCCTGCAAAGACACTGCGTTTCACAGGCCTTTGGAAGAGATGTTCCCCGTAGGCTGTAAGAGCACTGTGCAGAGCGAGTTGTTTCTTAGCTTCCCAAAGAGATGAAAGCAAGATGCTGTGGGGCCCAACTCGCCCTTTGGAATGAAGCCTGCACGTTGTGCCTTTCAGCTCTAGGGCAAAGTAGCACACCCAGAGCAGAAGTCCTACTTCAGCCAGATCAGGCCTGCAAAGAAACTGCGTTTCACAGGCCTTTGGAAGAGATGTTCCCGGTAGGCTGTAAGAGCACTGTGCAGAGCGAGTTGTTTCTTAGCTTCCCAAAGAGCTGGAAGCAAGATGCTGTGGGGCCCAACTCGCCCTTTGGAAAGAAGCCTGCACGTTGTGCCTTTCAGCTCTAGGGCAAAGTAGCACACCCAGAGCAGAAGTCCTACTTCAGCCAGATCAGGCCTGCAAAGAAACTGCGTTTCACAGGCCTTTGGAAGAGATGTTCCCGGTAGGCTGTAAGAGCACTGTGCAGAGCGAGTTGTTTCTTAGCTTCCCAAAGAGCTGGAAGCAAGATGCTGTGGGGCCCAACTCGCCCTTTGGAAAGAAGCCTGCACGTTGTGCCTTTCAGCTCTAGGGCAAAGTAGCACACCCAGAGCAGAAGTCCTACTTCAGCCAGATCAGGCCTGCAAAGAAACTGCGTTTCACAGGCCTTTGGAAGACATGTTCCCGGTAGGCTGTAAAAGCACTGTGCAGAGCGAGTTGTTTCTTAGCTTCCCAAAGAGCTGGAAGCAAGATGCTGTGGGCCCCAACTCGCCCTTTGGAAAGAAGCCTGCACGTTGTGCCTTTCAGCTCTAGGGCAAAGTAGCACACCCAGAGCAGAAGTCCTACTTCAGGCAGATCTGGCCTGCAAAGAAACTGCGTTTCACAGGCCTTTGGAAGAGATGTTCCCACTAGGCTGTAAGAGCACTGTGCAGAGCGAGTTGTTTCTTAGCTTCCCAAAGAGCTGGAAGCAAGATGCTGTGGGGCCCAACTCGCCCTTTGGAAAGAAGCCTGCACGTTGTGCCTTTCAGCTCTAGGGCAAAGTAGAACACCCAGAGGAGAAGTCCTACTTCAGCCAGATCAGGACTGCAAAGATACTGCGTTTCAAAGGCCTTTGAAAGAGATGTTCCCGGTAGGCTGTAAGAGCACTGTGCAGAGCGAGTTGTTTCTTAGCTTCCCAAAGAGCTGGAAGCAAGATGCTGTGGGGCCCAACTCGCCCTTTGGAAAGTAGCCTGCACGTTGTGCCTTTCAACTCTAGGGCAAAGTAGCACACCCAGAGCAGAAGTCCTACTTCAGCCAGATCAGGCCTGCAAAGAAACTGCGTTTCCCAGGCCTTTGGAAGAGATGTTCCTGGTAGGCTGTAAGAGCACTGTGCAGAGCGAGTTGTTTCTTAGGTTCCCAGGAGCTGGAAGCAAGATGCTGTGGGGCCCAACTCGCCCTTGGGAAAGAAGCCTGCACGTTGTGCCTTTCAGCTCTAGGGCAAAGTAGCCCAACCAGAGCAGAAGTCCTACTTCAGCCAGATCAGGCCTGCAAAGAAACTGCGTTTCACAGGCCTTTGGAAGAGATGTTCCCACTAGGCTGTAAGAGCACTGTGCAGAGCGAGTTGTTTCTTAGCTTCCCAAAGAGCTGGAAGCAAGATGCTGTGGGGCCCAACTCGCCCTTTGGAAAGAAGCCTGCACGTTGTGCCTTTCAGCTCTAGGGCAAAGTAGCACACCCAGAGCAGAAGTCCTACTTCAGCCAGATCAGGCCTGCAAAGAAACTGCGTTTCACAGGCCTTTGGAAGAGATGTTCCCCGTAGGCTGTAAGAGCACTGTGCACAGCGAGTTGTTTCTTAGCTTCCCAAAGAGCTGGAAGCAAGATGCTGTGGGGCCCAACTCGCCCTTTGGAAAGAAGCCTGCACGTTGTGCCTTTCAGCTCTAGGGCAAAGTAGCACACCCAGAGCAGAAGTCCTACTTCAGCCAGATCAGGCCTGCTAAGACACTGCGTTTCACAGGCCTTTGGAAGAGATGTTCCCCGTAGGCTGTAAGAGCACTGTGCAGAGCGAGTTGTTTCTTAGCTTCCCAAAGAGATGAAAGCAAGATGCTGTGGGGCCCAATTCGCCCTTTGGAATGAAGCCTGCACGTTGTGCCTTTCAGCTCTAGGTCAATGTAGCACACCCAGAGCAGAAGTCCTACTTCAGCCAGATCAGGCCTGCAAAGAAACTGCGTTTCACAGGCCTTTGGAAGAGATGTTCCCGGTAGGCTGTAAGAGCACTGTGCAGAGCGAGTTGTTTCTTAGCTTCCCAAAGAGCTGGAAGCAAGATGCTGTGGGGCCCAACTCGCCCTTTGGAAAGAAGCCTGCACGTTGTGCCTTTCAGCTCTAGGGCAAAGTAGCACACCCAGAGCAGAAGTCCTACTTCAGCCAGATCAGGCCTGCAAAGAAACTGCGTTTCACAGGCCTTTGGAAGAGATGTTCCCGGTAGGCTGTAAGAGCACTGTGCAGAGCGAGTTGTTTCTTAGCTTCCCAAAGAGCTGGAAGCAAGATGCTGTGGGGCCCAACTCGCCCTTTGGAAAGAAGCCTGCACGTTGTGCCTTTCAGCTCTAGGGCAAAGTAGCACACCCAGAGCAGAAGTCCTACTTCAACCAGATCAGGCCTGCAAAGAAACTGCATTTCACAGGCCTTTGGAAGAGATGTTCCCACTAGGCTGTAAGAGCACTGTGCAGAGCGAGTTGTTTCTTAGCTTCCCAAAGAGCTGGAAGCAAGATGCTGTGGGGCCCAACTCGCCCTTTGGAAAGAAGCCTGCACGTTGTGCCTTTCAGCTCTAGGGCAAAGTAGCACACCCAGAGCAGAAGTCCTACTTCAGCCAGATCAGGCCTGCAAAGAAACTGCGTTTCACAGGCCTTTGGAAGAGATGTTCCCGGTAGGCTGTAAGAGCACTGTGCAGAGCGAGTTGTTTCTTAGCTTCCCAAAGAGCTGGAAGCAAGATGCTGTGGGGCCCAACTCGCCCTTTGGAAAGAAGCCTGCACGTTGTGCCTTTCAGCTCTAGGGCAAAGTAGCACACCCAGAGCAGAAGTCCTACTTCAGCCAGATCAGGCCTGCAAAGAAACTGCGTTTCACAGGCCTTTGGAAGAGATGTTCCCGGTAGGCTGTAAGAGCACTGTGCAGAGCGAGTTGTTTCTTAGCTTCCCAAAGAGCTGGAAGCAAGATGCTGTGGGGCCCAACTCGCCCTTTGGAAAGAAGCCTGCACGTTGTGCCTTTCAGCTCTAGGGCAAAGTAGCACACCCAGAGCAGAAGTCCTACTTCAGCCAGATCAGGCCTGCAAAGAAACTGCGTTTCACAGGCCTTTGGAAGAGATGTTCCCGGTAGGCTGTAAGAGCACTGTGCAGAGCGAGTAGTTTCTTAGCTTCCCAAAGAGCTGGAAGCAAGATGCTGTGGGGCCCAACTCGCCCTTTGGAAAGAAGCCTGCACGTTGTGCCTTTCAGCTCTAGGGCAAAGTAGCACACCCAGAGCAGAAGTCCTACTTCAGCCAGATCAGGCCTGCAAAGAAACTGCGTTTCACAGGCCTTTGGAAGAGATGTTCCCGGTAGGCCGTAAGAGCACTGTGCAGAGCGAGTTGTTTCTTAGCTTCCCAAAGAGCTGGAAGCAAGATGCTGTGGGGCCCAACTCGCCCTTTGGAAAGAAGCCTGCACGTTGTGCCTTTCAGCTCTAGGGCAAAGTAGCACACCCAGAGCAGAAGTCCTACTTCAGCCAGATCAGGCCTGCAAAGAAACTGCGTTTCACAGGCCTTTGGAAGAGATGTTCCCGGTAGGCTGTAAGAGCACTGTGCAGAGCGAGTTGTTTCTTAGCTTCCCAAAGAGCTGGAAGCAAGATGCTGTGGGGCCCAACTCGCCCTTTGGAAAGAAGCCTGCACGTTGTGCCTTTCAGCTCTAGGGCAAAGTAGCACACCCAGAGCAGAAGTCCTACTTCAGCCAGATCAGGCCTGCAAAGAAACTGCGTTTCACAGGCCTTTGGAAGAGATGTTCCCGGTAGGCTGTAAGAGCACTGTGCAGAGCGAGTTGTTTCTTAGCTTCCCAAAGAGCTGGAAGCAAGATGCTGTGGGGCCCAACTCGCCCTTTGGAAAGAAGCCTGCACGTTGTGCCTTTCAGCTCTAGGGCAAAGTAGCACACCCAGAGCAGAAGTCCTACTTCAGCCAGATCAGGCCTGCAAAGAAACTGCGTTTCACAGGCCTTTGGAAGAGATGTTCCCGGTAGGCTGTAAGAGCACTGTGCAGAGCGAGTTGTTTCTTAGCTTCCCAAAGAGCTGGAAGCAAGATGCTGTGGGGCCCAACTCGCCCTTTGGAAAGAAGCCTGCACGTTGTGCCTTTCAGCTCTAGGGCAAAGTAGCACACCCAGAGCAGAAGTCCTACTTCAGCCAGATCAGGCCTGCAAAGAAACTGCGTTTCACAGGCCTTTGGAAGAGATGTTCCCGGTAGGCTGTAAGAGCACTGTGCAGAGCGAGTTGTTTCTTAGCTTCCCAAAGAGCTGGAAGCAAGATGCTGTGGGGCCCAACTCGCCCTTTGGAAAGAAGCCTGCACGTTGTGCCTTTCAGCTCTAGGGCAAAGTAGCACACCCAGAGCAGAAGTCCTACTTCAGCCAGATCAGGCCTGCAAAGAAACTGCATTTCACAGGCCTTTGGAAGAGATGTTCCCACTAGGCTGTAAGAGCACTGTGCAGAGCGAGTTGTTTCTTAGCTTCCCAAAGAGCTGGAAGCAAGATGCTGTGGGGCCCAACTCGCCCTTTGGAAAGAAGCCTGCACGTTGTGCCTTTCAGCTCTAGGGCAAAGTAGCACACCCAGAGCAGAAGTCCTACTTCAGCCAGATCAGGCCTGCAAAGAAACTGCGTTTCACAGGCCTTTGGAAGAGATGTTCCCGGTAGGCTGTAAGAGCACTGTGCAGAGCGAGTTGTTTCTTAGCTTCCCAAAGAGCTGGAAGCAAGATGCTGTGGGGCCCAACTCGCCCTTTGGAAAGAAGCCTGCACGTTGTGCCTTTCAGCTCTAGGGCAAAGTAGCACACCCAGAGCAGAAGTCCTACTTCAGCCAGATCAGGCCTGCAAAGAAACTGCGTTTCACAGGCCTTTGGAAGAGATGTTCCCGGTAGGCTGTAAGAGCACTGTGCAGAGCGAGTTGTTTCTTAGCTTCCCAAAGAGCTGGAAGCAAAATGCTGTGGGGCCCAACTCGCCCTTTGGAAAGAAGCCTGCACGTAGTGCCTTTCAGCTCTAGGGCAAAGTAGCACACCCAGAGCAGAAGTCCTACTTCAGCCAGATCAGGCCTGCAAAGAAACTGCGTTTCACAGGCCTTTGGAAGAGATGTTCCCCGTAGGCTGTAAGAGCACTGTGCAGAGCGAGTTGTTTCTTAGCTTCCCAAAGAGCTGGAAGCAAGATGCTGTGGGGCCCAACTCGCCCTTTGGAAAGAAGCCTGCACGTTGTGCCTTTCAGCTCTAGGGCAAAGTAGCACACCCAGAGCAGAAGTCCTACTTCAGCCAGATCAGGCCTGCAAAGAAACTGCGTTTCACAGGCCTTTGGAAGAGATGTTCCCGGTAGGCCGTAACAGCACTGTGCAGAGCGAGTTGTTTCGTAGCTTCCCAAAGAGCTGGAAGCAAGATGCTGTGGGGCCCAACTCGCCCTTTGGAAAGAAGCCTGCACGTTGTGCCTTTCAGCTCTAGGGCAAAGTAGCACACCCAGAGCAGAAGTCCTACTTCAGCCAGATCAGGCCTGCAAAGAAGCTGCGTTTCACAGGCCTTTGGAAGAGATGTTCCCGGTAGGCTGTAAGAGCACTGTGCAGAGCGAGTTGTTTCTTAGCTTCCCAAAGAGCTGGAAGCAAGATGCTGTGGGGCCCAACTCGCCCTTTGGAAAGAAGACTGCACGTTGTGCCTCTCAGCTCTAGGGCAAAGTAGCACACCCAGAGCAGAAGTCATACTTCAGCCAGATCAGGCCTGCAAAGAAACTGCGTTTCACAGGCCTTTGGAAGAGATGTTCCCGGGAGGCTGTAAGAGCACTGTGCAGAGCGAGTGGTTTCTTAGCTTCCCAAAGAGCTGGAAGCAAGATGCTGTGGGGCCCAACTCGCCCTTTGGAAAGAAGCCTGCACGTTGTGCCTTTCAGCTCTAGGGCAAAGTAGCACACCCAGAGCAGAAGTCCTACTTCAGCTAGATCAGGCCTGCAAAGAAACTGCGTTTCACAGGCCTTTGGAAGAGATGTTCCCGGTAGGCTGTAAGAGCACTGTGCAGAGCGAGTGGTTTCTTAGCTTCCCAAAGAGCTGGAAGCAAGATGCTGTGGGGCCCAACTCGCCCTTTGGAAAGAAGCCTGCACGTTGTGCCTTTCAGCTATAGGGCAAAGTAGAACACCCAGAGGAGAAGTCCTACTTCAGCCAGATCAGGACTGCAAAGATACTGCGTTTCAAAGGCCTTTGAAAGAGATGTTCCCGGTAGGCTGTAAGAGCACTGTGCAGAGCGAGTTTTTTCTTAGCTTCCCAAAGAGATGAAAGCAAGATGCTGTGGGGCCCAATTCGCCCTTTGGAATGAAGCCTGCACGTTGTGCCTTTCAGCTCTAGGGCAAAGTAGCACACCCAGAGCAGAAATCCTACTTCAGCCAGATCAGGCCTGCAAAGAAACTGCGTTTCACAGGCCTTTGGAAGAGATGTTCCCGGTAGGCTGTAAGAGCACTGTGCAGAGCGAGTTGTTTCTTAGCTTCCCAAAGAGCTGGAAGCAAGATGCTGTGGGGCCCAACTCGCCCTTTTGAAAGAAGCCTGCACGTTGTGCCTTTCAGCTCTAGGGCAAAGTAGCACACCCAGAGCAGAAGTCCTACTTCAGCCAGATCAGGCCTGCAAAGAAACTGCGTTTCACAGGCCTTTGGAAGACATGTTCCCGGTAGGCTCTAAGAGCACTGTGCAGAGCGAGTTGTTTCTTAGCTTCCCAAAGAGCTGGAAGCAAGATGCTGTGGGGCCCAACTCGCCCTTTGGAAAGAAGCCTGCACGTTGTGCCTTTCAGCTCTAGGGCAAAGTAGCACACCCAGAGCAGAAGTCCTACTTCAGCCAGATCAGGCCTGCAAAGAAACTGCGTTTCACAGGCCTTTGGAAGACATGTTCCCGGTAGGCTGTAAAAGCACTGTGCAGAGCGAGTTGTTTCTTAGCTTCCCAAAGAGCTGGAAGCAAGATGCTGTGGGCCCCAACTCGCCCTTTGGAAAGAAGCCTGCACGTTGTGCCTTTCAGCTCTAGGGCAAAGTAGCACACCCAGAGCAGAAGTCCTACTTCAGGCAGATCTGGCCTGCAAAGAAACTGCGTTTCACAGGCCTTTGAAAGAGATGTTCCCGGTAGGCTGTAAGAGCACTGTGCAGAGCGAGTTGTTTCTTAGCTTCCCAAAGAGCTGGAAGCAAGATGCTGTGGGGCCCAACTCGCCCTTGGGAAAGAAGCCTGCACGTTGTGCCTTTCAGCTCTAGGGCAAAGTAGCACACCCAGAGCAGAAGTCCTACTTCAGCCAGATCAGGCCTGCAAAGAAACTGCGTTTCCCAGGCCTTTGGAAGAGATGTTCCTGGTAGGCTGTAAGAGCACTGTGCAGAGCGAGTTGTTTCTTAGGTTCCCAGGAGCTGGAAGCAAGATGCTGTGGGGCCCAACTCGCCTTTGGGAAAGAAGCCTGCACGTTGTGCCTTTCAGCTCTAGGGCAAAGTAGCCGAACCAGAGCAGAAGTCCTACTTCAGCCAGATCAGGCCTGCAAAGAAACTGCGTTTCACAGGCCTTTGGAAAAGATGTTCCCACTAGGCTGTAAGAGCACGGTGCAGAGTGAGTTGTTTCTTAGCTTCCCAAAGAGCTGGAAGCAAGATGCTGTGGGTCCCAACTCGCCCTTTGGAAAGAAGCCTGCACGTTGTGCCTTTCAGCTCTAGGGCAAAGTAGCACACCCAGAGCAGAAGTCCTACTTCATCCAGATCAGGCCTGCAAAGAAACTGCGTTTCACAGGCCTTTGGAAGAGATGTTCCCACTAGGCTGTACGAGCACTGTGCAGAGCGAGTTGTTTCTTAGCTTCCCAAAGAGCTGGAAGCAAGATGCTGTGGGGCCCAACTCGCCCTTTGGAAAGAATCCTGCACGTTGTGCCTTTCAGCTCTAGGGCAAAGTAGCACACCCAGAGCAGAAGTCCTACTTCAGCCAGATCAGGCCTGCAAAGAAACTGCGTTTCACAGGCCTTTGGAAGAGATGTTCCCACTAGGCTGTAAGAGCACTGTGCAGAGCGAGTTGTTTCTTAGCTTCCCAAAGAGCTGGAAGCAAGATGCTGTGGGGCCCAACTCGCCCTTTGGAAAGAAGCCTGCACGTTGTGCCTTTCAGCTCTAGGGCAAAGTAGCACACCCAGAGCAGAAGTCCTACTTCAGCCAGGTCAGGCCTGCAAAGAAACTGCGTTTCACAGGCCTTTGGAAGAGATGTTCCCCGTAGGCTGTAAGAGCACTGTGCACAGCGAGTTGTTTCTTAGCTTCCCAAAGAGCTGGAAGCAAGATGCTGTGGGGCCCAACTCGCCCTTTGGAAAGAAGCCTGCACGTTGTGCCTTTCAGCTCTAGGGCAAAGTAGCACACCCAGAGCAGAAGTCCTACTTCAGCCAGATCAGGCCTGCAAAGAAACTGCGTTTCACAGGCCTTTGGAAGAGATGTTCCCCGAGGCTGTAAGAGCACTGTGCAGAGCGAGTAGTTTCTTAGCTTCCCAAAGAGCTGGAAGCAAGATGCTGTGGGGCCCAACTCGCCCTTTGGAAAGAAGCCTGCACGTTGTGCCTTTCAGCTCTAGGGCAAAGTAGCACACCCAGAGCAGAAGTCCTACTTCAGCCAGATCAGGCCTGCAAAGAAGCTGCGTTTCACAGGCCTTTGGAAGAGATGTTCCCGGTAGGCCGTAACAGCACTGTGCAGAGCGAGTTGTTTCGTAGCTTCCCAAAGAGCTGGAAGCAAGATGCTGTGGGGCCCAACTCGCCCTTTGGAAAGAAGCCTGCACGTTGTGCCTTTCAGCTCTAGGGCAAAGTAGCACACCCAGAGCAGAAGTCCTACTTCAGCCAGATCAGGCCTGCAAAGAAGCTGCGTTTCACAGGCCTTTGGAAGAAATGTCCCCGGTAGGCTGTAAGAGCACTGTGCAGAGCGAGTTGTTTCTTAGATTCCCAACGAGCTGGAAGCAAGATGCTGTGGGGCCCAACTCGCCCTTTGGAAAGAAGCGTGCACGTTGTGCCTTTCAGCTCTAGGGCAATGTAGCAAACCCAGAGCAGAAGTCCAACTTCAGCCAGATCAGGCCTGCAAAGAAACTGTGTTTCACAGGCCTTTGGAAGAGATGTTCCCGGTAGGCTGTAAGAACACTGTGCAGAGCGAGTTGTTTCTTAGCTTCCCAAAGAGCTGGAAGCAAGATGCTGTGGGGCCCAACTCGCCCTTTGGAAAGAAGCCTGCACGTTGTGCCTTTCAGCTCTAGGGCAATGTAGCACACCCAGAGCAGAAGTCCTACTTCAGCCAGATCAGGCCTGCAAAGGAGCTGCGTTTCACAGGCCTTTGGAAGAGATGTTCTCGGTAGGCTGTAAGAGCACTGTGCAGAGCGAGTTGTTTCTTAGCTTCCCAAAGAGCTGGAAGCAAGATGCTGTGGGGCGCAACACGCCCTTTGGAAAGAAGCCTGCACGTTGCGCCTTTCAGCTCTAGGGCAATGTAGCACACCCAGAGCAGAAGTCCTACTTCAGCCAGATCAGGCCTGCAAAGAAACTGCGTTTCACAGGCCTTTGGAAGAGATGTTCCCGGTAGGCTGTAAGAGCACTGTGCAGAGCGAGTTGTTTCTTAGCTTCCCAAAGAGCTGGAAGCAAGATGCTGTGGGGCCCAACTCGCCCTTTGGAAAGAAGACTGCACGTTGTGCCTCTCAGCTCTAGGGCAAAGTAGCACACCCAGAGCAGAAGTCATACTTCAGCCAGATCAGGCCTGCAAAGAAACTGCGTTTCACAGGCCTTTGGAAGAGATGTTCCCGGGAGGCTGTAAGAGCACTGTGCAGAGCGAGTGGTTTCTTAGCTTCCCGAAAGAGCTGGAAGCAAGATGCTGTGGGGCCCAACTCGCCCTTTGGAAAGAAGCCTGCACGTTGTGCCTTTCAGCTCTAGGGCAAAGTAGCACACCCAGAGCAGAAGTCCTACTTCAGCTAGATCAGGCCTGCAAAGAAACTGCGTTTCACAGGCCTTTGGAAGAGATGTTCCCGGTAGGCTGTAAGAGCACTGTGCAGAGCGAGTTGTTTCTTAGCTTCCCAAAGAGCTGGAAGCAAGATGCTGTGGGGCCCAACTCGCCCTTTGGAAAGAAGCCTGCACGTTGTGCCTTTCAGCTCTAGGGCAAAGTAGCACACCCAGAGCAGAAGTCCTACTTCAGCCAGATCAGGCCTGCAAAGAAACTGCGTTTCACAGGCCTTTGGAAGAGATGTTCCCGGTAGGCTGTAAGAGCACTGTGCAGAGCGAGTTGTTTCTTAGCTTCCCAAAGAGCTGGAAGCAAGATGCTGTGGGGCCCAACTCGCCCTTTGGAAAGAAGCCTGCACGTTGTGCCTTTCAGCTCTAGGGCAAAGTAGCACACCCAGAGCAGAAGTCCTACTTCAGCCAGATCAGGCCTGCAAAGAAACTGCGTTTCACAGGCCTTTGGAAGAGATGTTCCCGGTAGGCTGTAAGAGCACTGTGCAGAGCGAGTTGTTTCTTAGCTTCCCAAAGAGCTGGAAGCAAGATGCTGTGGGGCCCAACTCGCCCTTTGGAAAGAAGCCTGCACGTTGTGCCTTTCAGCTCTAGGGCAAAGTAGCACACCCAGAGCAGAAGTCCTACTTCAGCCAGATCAGGCCTGCAAAGAAACTGCGTTTCACAGGCCTTTGGAAGAGATGTTCCCGGTAGGCTGTAAGAGCACTGTGCAGAGCGAGTTGTTTCTTAGCTTCCCAAAGAGCTGGAAGCAAGATGCTGTGGGGCCCAACTCGCCCTTTGGAAAGAAGCCTGCACGTTGTGCCTTTCAGCTCTAGGGCAAAGTAGCACACCCAGAGCAGAAGTCCTACTTCAGCCAGATCAGGCCTGCAAAGAAACTGCGTTTCACAGGCCTTTGGAAGAGATGTTCCCGGTAGGCTGTAAGAGCACTGTGCAGAGCGAGTTGTTTCTTAGCTTCCCAAAGAGCTGGAAGCAAGATGCTGTGGGGCCCAACTCGCCCTTTGGAAAGAAGCCTGCACGTTGTGCCTTTCAGCTCTAGGGCAAAGTAGCACACCCAGAGCAGAAGTCCTACTTCAGCCAGATCAGGCCTGCAAAGAAACTGCGTTTCACAGGCCTTTGGAAGAGATGTTCCCGGTAGGCTGTAAGAGCACTGTGCAGAGCGAGTTGTTTCTTAGCTTCCCAAAGAGCTGGAAGCAAGATGCTGTGGGGCCCAACTCGCCCTTTGGAAAGAAGCCTGCACGTTGTGCCTTTCAGCTCTAGGGCAAAGTAGCACACCCAGAGCAGAAGTCCTACTTCAGCCAGATCAGGCCTGCAAAGAAACTGCGTTTCACAGGCCTTTGGAAGAGATGTTCCCGGTAGGCTGTAAGAGCACTGTGCAGAGCGAGTTGTTTCTTAGCTTCCCAAAGAGCTGGAAGCAAGATGCTGTGGGGCCCAACTCGCCCTTTGGAAAGAAGCCTGCACGTTGTGCCTTTCAGCTCTAGGGCAAAGTAGCACACCCAGAGCAGAAGTCCTACTTCAGCCAGATCAGGCCTGCAAAGAAACTGCGTTTCACAGGCCTTTGGAAGAGATGTTCCCACTAGGCTGTAAGAGCACTGTGCAGAGCGAGTTGTTTCTTAGCTTCCCAAAGAGCTGGAAGCAAGATGCTGTGGGGCCCAACTCGCCCTTTGGAAAGAAGCCTGCACGTTGTGCCTTTCAGCTCTAGGGCAAAGTAGCACACCCAGAGCAGAAGTCCTACTTCAGCCAGATCAGGCCTGCAAAGAAACTGCGTTTCACAGGCCTTTGGAAGAGATGTTCCCACTAGGCTGTAAGAGCACTGTGCAGAGCGAGTTGTTTCTTAGCTTCCCAAAGAGCTGGAAGCAAGATGCTGTGGGGCCCAACTCGCCCTTTGGAAAGAAGCCTGCACGTTGTGCCTTTCAGCTCTAGGGCAAAGTAGCACACCCAGAGCAGAAGTCCTACTTCAGCCAGATCAGGCCTGCAAAGAAACTGCGTTTCACAGGCCTTTGGAAGAGATGTTCCCACTAGGCTGTAAGAGCACTGTGCAGAGCGAGTTGTTTCTTAGCTTCCCAAAGAGCTGGAAGCAAGATGCTGTGGGGCCCAACTCGCCCTTTGGAAAGAAGCCTGCACGTTGTGCCTTTCAGCTCTAGGGCAAAGTAGCACACCCAGAGCAGAAGTCCTACTTCAGCCAGATCAGGCCTGCAAAGAAACTGCGTTTCACAGGCCTTTGGAAGAGATGTTCCCGGTAGGCTGTAAGAGCACTGTGCAGAGCGAGTTGTTTCTTAGCTTCCCAAAGAGCTGGAAGCAAGATGCTGTGGGGCCCAACTCGCCCTTTGGAAAGAAGCCTGCACGTTGTGCCTTTCAGCTCTAGGGCAAAGTAGCACACCCAGAGCAGAAGTCCTACTTCAGCCAGATCAGGCCTGCAAAGAAACTGCGTTTCACAGGCCTTTGGAAGAGATGTTCCCGGTAGGCTGTAAGAGCACTGTGCAGAGCGAGTTGTTTCTTAGCTTCCCAAAGAGCTGGAAGCAAGATGCTGTGGGGCCCAACTCGCCCTTTGGAAAGAAGCCTGCACGTTGTGCCTTTCAGCTCTAGGGCAAAGTAGCACACCCAGAGCAGAAGTCCTACTTCAGCCAGATCAGGCCTGCAAAGAAACTGCGTTTCACAGGCCTTTGGAAGAGATGTTCCCGGTAGGCTGTAAGAGCACTGTGCAGAGCGAGTTGTTTCTTAGCTTCCCAAAGAGCTGGAAGCAAGATGCTGTGGGGCCCAACTCGCCCTTTGGAAAGAAGCCTGCACGTTGTGCCTTTCAGCTCTAGGGCAAAGTAGCACACCCAGAGCAGAAGTCCTACTTCAGCCAGATCAGGCCTGCAAAGAAACTGCGTTTCACAGGCCTTTGGAAGAGATGTTCCCACTAGGCTGTAAGAGCACTGTGCAGAGCGAGTTGTTTCTTAGCTTCCCAAAGAGCTGGAAGCAAGATGCTGTGGGGCCCAACTCGCCCTTTGGAAAGAAGCCTGCACGTTGTGCCTTTCAGCTCTAGGGCAAAGTAGCACACCCAGAGCAGAAGTCCTACTTCAGCCAGATCAGGCCTGCAAAGAAACTGCGTTTCACAGGCCTTTGGAAGAGATGTTCCCGGTAGGCTGTAAGAGCACTGTGCAGAGCGAGTTGTTTCTTAGCTTCCCAAAGAGCTGGAAGCAAGATGCTGTGGGGCCCAACTCGCCCTTTGGAAAGAAGCCTGCACGTTGTGCCTTTCAGCTCTAGGGCAAAGTAGCACACCCAGAGCAGAAGTCCTACTTCAGCCAGATCAGGCCTGCAAAGAAACTGCGTTTCACAGGCCTTTGGAAGAGATGTTCCCGGTAGGCTGTAAGAGCACTGTGCAGAGCGAGTTGTTTCTTAGCTTCCCAAAGAGCTGGAAGCAAGATGCTGTGGGGCCCAACTCGCCCTTTGGAAAGAAGCCTGCACGTTGTGCCTTTCAGCTCTAGGGCAAAGTAGCACACCCAGAGCAGAAGTCCTACTTCAGCCAGATCAGGCCTGCAAAGAAACTGCGTTTCACAGGCCTTTGGAAGAGATGTTCCCACTAGGCTGTAAGAGCACTGTGCAGAGCGAGTTGTTTCTTAGCTTCCCAAAGAGCTGGAAGCAAGATGCTGTGGGGCCCAACTCGCCCTTTGGAAAGAAGCCTGCACGTTGTGCCTTTCAGCTCTAGGGCAAAGTAGCACACCCAGAGCAGAAGTCCTACTTCAGCCAGATCAGGCCTGCAAAGAAACTGCGTTTCACAGGCCTTTGGAAGAGATGTTCCCGGTAGGCTGTAAGAGCACTGTGCAGAGCGAGTTGTTTCTTAGCTTCCCAAAGAGCTGGAAGCAAGATGCTGTGGGGCCCAACTCGCCCTTTGGAAAGAAGCCTGCACGTTGTGCCTTTCAGCTCTAGGGCAAAGTAGCACACCCAGAGCAGAAGTCCTACTTCAGCCAGATCAGGCCTGCAAAGAAACTGCGTTTCACAGGCCTTTGGAAGAGATGTTCCCGGTAGGCTGTAAGAGCACTGTGCAGAGCGAGTTGTTTCTTAGCTTCCCAAAGAGCTGGAAGCAAGATGCTGTGGGGCCCAACTCGCCCTTTGGAAAGAAGCCTGCACGTTGTGCCTTTCAGCTCTAGGGCAAAGTAGCACACCCAGAGCAGAAGTCCTACTTCAGCCAGATCAGGCCTGCAAAGAAACTGCGTTTCACAGGCCTTTGGAAGAGATGTTCCCGGTAGGCTGTAAGAGCACTGTGCAGAGCGAGTTGTTTCTTAGCTTCCCAAAGAGCTGGAAGCAAGATGCTGTGGGGCCCAACTCGCCCTTTGGAAAGAAGCCTGCACGTTGTGCCTTTCAGCTCTAGGGCAAAGTAGCACACCCAGAGCAGAAGTCCTACTTCAGCCAGATCAGGCCTGCAAAGAAACTGCGTTTCACAGGCCTTTGGAAGAGATGTTCCCGGTAGGCTGTAAGAGCACTGTGCAGAGCGAGTTGTTTCTTAGCTTCCCAAAGAGCTGGAAGCAAGATGCTGTGGGGCCCAACTCGCCCTTTGGAAAGAAGCCTGCACGTTGTGCCTTTCAGCTCTAGGGCAAAGTAGCACACCCAGAGCAGAAGTCCTACTTCAGCCAGATCAGGCCTGCAAAGAAACTGCGTTTCACAGGCCTTTGGAAGAGATGTTCCCGGTAGGCTGTAAGAGCACTGTGCAGAGCGAGTTGTTTCTTAGCTTCCCAAAGAGCTGGAAGCAAGATGCTGTGGGGCCCAACTCGCCCTTTGGAAAGAAGCCTGCACGTTGTGCCTTTCAGCTCTAGGGCAAAGTAGCACACCCAGAGCAGAAGTCCTACTTCAGCCAGATCAGGCCTGCAAAGAAACTGCGTTTCACAGGCCTTTGGAAGAGATGTTCCCGGTAGGCTGTAAGAGCACTGTGCAGAGCGAGTTGTTTCTTAGCTTCCCAAAGAGCTGGAAGCAAGATGCTGTGGGGCCCAACTCGCCCTTTGGAAAGAAGCCTGCACGTTGTGCCTTTCAGCTCTAGGGCAAAGTAGCACACCCAGAGCAGAAGTCCTACTTCAGCCAGATCAGGCCTGCAAAGAAACTGCGTTTCACAGGCCTTTGGAAGAGATGTTCCCGGTAGGCTGTAAGAGCACTGTGCAGAGCGAGTTGTTTCTTAGCTTCCCAAAGAGCTGGAAGCAAGATGCTGTGGGGCCCAACTCGCCCTTTGGAAAGAAGCCTGCACGTTGTGCCTTTCAGCTCTAGGGCAAAGTAGCACACCCAGAGCAGAAGTCCTACTTCAGCCAGATCAGGCCTGCAAAGAAACTGCGTTTCACAGGCCTTTGGAAGAGATGTTCCCGGTAGGCTGTAAGAGCACTGTGCAGAGCGAGTTGTTTCTTAGCTTCCCAAAGAGCTGGAAGCAAGATGCTGTGGGGCCCAACTCGCCCTTTGGAAAGAAGCCTGCACGTTGTGCCTTTCAGCTCTAGGGCAAAGTAGCACACCCAGAGCAGAAGTCCTACTTCAGCCAGATCAGGCCTGCAAAGAAACTGCGTTTCACAGGCCTTTGGAAGAGATGTTCCCAGTAGGCTGTAAGAGCACTGTGCAGAGCGAGTTGTTTCTTAGCTTCCCAAAGAGCTGGAAGCAAGATGCTGTGGGGCCCAACTCGCCCTTTGGAAAGAAGCCTGCACGTTGTGCCTTTCAGCTCTAGGGCAAAGTAGCACACCCAGAGCAGAAGTCCTACTTCAGCCAGATCAGGCCTGCAAAGAAACTGCGTTTCACAGGCCTTTGGAAGAGATGTTCCCGGTAGGCTGTAAGAGCACTGTGCAGAGCGAGTTGTTTCTTAGCTTCCCAAAGAGCTGGAAGCAAGATGCTGTGGGGCCCAACTCGCCCTTTGGAAAGAAGCCTGCACGTTGTGCCTTTCAGCTCTAGGGCAAAGTAGCACACCCAGAGCAGAAGTCCTACTTCAGCCAGATCAGGCCTGCAAAGAAACTGCGTTTCACAGGCCTTTGGAAGAGATGTTCCCACTAGGCTGTAAGAGCACTGTGCAGAGCGAGTTGTTTCTTAGCTTCCCAAAGAGCTGGAAGCAAGATGCTGTGGGGCCCAACTCGCCCTTTGGAAAGAAGCCTGCACGTTGTGCCTTTCAGCTCTAGGGCAAAGTAGCACACCCAGAGCAGAAGTCCTACTTCAGCCAGATCAGGCCTGCAAAGAAACTGCGTTTCACAGGCCTTTGGAAGAGATGTTCCCACTAGGCTGTAAGAGCACTGTGCAGAGCGAGTTGTTTCTTAGCTTCCCAAAGAGCTGGAAGCAAGATGCTGTGGGGCCCAACTCGCCCTTTGGAAAGAAGCCTGCACGTTGTGCCTTTCAGCTCTAGGGCAAAGTAGCACACCCAGAGCAGAAGTCCTACTTCAGCCAGATCAGGCCTGCAAAGAAACTGCGTTTCACAGGCCTTTGGAAGAGATGTTCCCGGTAGGCTGTAAGAGCACTGTGCAGAGCGAGTTGTTTCTTAGCTTCCCAAAGAGCTGGAAGCAAGATGCTGTGGGGCCCAACTCGCCCTTTGGAAAGAAGCCTGCACGTTGTGCCTTTCAGCTCTAGGGCAAAGTAGCACACCCAGAGCAGAAGTCCTACTTCAGCCAGATCAGGCCTGCAAAGAAACTGCGTTTCACAGGCCTTTGGAAGAGATGTTCCCGGTAGGCTGTAAGAGCACTGTGCAGAGCGAGTTGTTTCTTAGCTTCCCAAAGAGCTGGAAGCAAGATGCTGTGGGGCCCAACTCGCCCTTTGGAAAGAAGCCTGCACGTTGTGCCTTTCAGCTCTAGGGCAAAGTAGCACACCCAGAGCAGAAGTCCTACTTCAGCCAGATCAGGCCTGCAAAGAAACTGCGTTTCACAGGCCTTTGGAAGAGATGTTCCCACTAGGCTGTAAGAGCACTGTGCAGAGCGAGTTGTTTCTTAGCTTCCCAAAGAGCTGGAAGCAAGATGCTGTGGGGCCCAACTCGCCCTTTGGAAAGAAGCCTGCACGTTGTGCCTTTCAGCTCTAGGGCAAAGTAGCACACCCAGAGCAGAAGTCCTACTTCAGCCAGATCAGGCCTGCAAAGAAACTGCGTTTCACAGGCCTTTGGAAGAGATGTTCCCGGTAGGCTGTAAGAGCACTGTGCAGAGCGAGTTGTTTCTTAGCTTCCCAAAGAGCTGGAAGCAAGATGCTGTGGGGCCCAACTCGCCCTTTGGAAAGAAGCCTGCACGTTGTGCCTTTCAGCTCTAGGGCAAAGTAGCACACCCAGAGCAGAAGTCCTACTTCAGCCAGATCAGGCCTGCAAAGAAACTGCGTTTCACAGGCCTTTGGAAGAGATGTTCCCGGTAGGCTGTAAGAGCACTGTGCAGAGCGAGTTGTTTCTTAGCTTCCCAAAGAGCTGGAAGCAAGATGCTGTGGGGCCCAACTCGCCCTTTGGAAAGAAGCCTGCACGTTGTGCCTTTCAGCTCTAGGGCAAAGTAGCACACCCAGAGCAGAAGTCCTACTTCAGCCAGATCAGGCCTGCAAAGAAACTGCGTTTCACAGGCCTTTGGAAGAGATGTTCCCGGTAGGCTGTAAGAGCACTGTGCAGAGCGAGTTGTTTCTTAGCTTCCCAAAGAGCTGGAAGCAAGATGCTGTGGGGCCCAACTCGCCCTTTGGAAAGAAGCCTGCACGTTGTGCCTTTCAGCTCTAGGGCAAAGTAGCACACCCAGAGCAGAAGTCCTACTTCAGCCAGATCAGGCCTGCAAAGAAACTGCGTTTCACAGGCCTTTGGAAGAGATGTTCCCACTAGGCTGTAAGAGCACTGTGCAGAGCGAGTTGTTTCTTAGCTTCCCAAAGAGCTGGAAGCAAGATGCTGTGGGGCCCAACTCGCCCTTTGGAAAGAAGCCTGCACGTTGTGCCTTTCAGCTCTAGGGCAAAGTAGCACACCCAGAGCAGAAGTCCTACTTCAGCCAGATCAGGCCTGCAAAGAAACTGCGTTTCACAGGCCTTTGGAAGAGATGTTCCCGGTAGGCTGTAAGAGCACTGTGCAGAGCGAGTTGTTTCTTAGCTTCCCAAAGAGCTGGAAGCAAGATGCTGTGGGGCCCAACTCGCCCTTTGGAAAGAAGCCTGCACGTTGTGCCTTTCAGCTCTAGGGCAAAGTAGCACACCCAGAGCAGAAGTCCTACTTCAGCCAGATCAGGCCTGCAAAGAAACTGCGTTTCACAGGCCTTTGGAAGAGATGTTCCCGGTAGGCTGTAAGAGCACTGTGCAGAGCGAGTTGTTTCTTAGCTTCCCAAAGAGCTGGAAGCAAGATGCTGTGGGGCCCAACTCGCCCTTTGGAAAGAAGCCTGCACGTTGTGCCTTTCAGCTCTAGGGCAAAGTAGCACACCCAGAGCAGAAGTCCTACTTCAGCCAGATCAGGCCTGCAAAGAAACTGCGTTTCACAGGCCTTTGGAAGAGATGTTCCCGGTAGGCTGTAAGAGCACTGTGCAGAGCGAGTTGTTTCTTAGCTTCCCAAAGAGCTGGAAGCAAGATGCTGTGGGGCCCAACTCGCCCTTTGGAAAGAAGCCTGCACGTTGTGCCTTTCAGCTCTAGGGCAAAGTAGCACACCCAGAGCAGAAGTCCTACTTCAGCCAGATCAGGCCTGCAAAGAAACTGCGTTTCACAGGCCTTTGGAAGAGATGTTCCCGCTAGGCTGTAAGAGCACTGTGCAGAGCGAGTTGTTTCTTAGCTTCCCAAAGAGCTGGAAGCAAGATGCTGTGGGGCCCAACTCGCCCTTTGGAAAGAAGCCTGCACGTTGTGCCTTTCAGCTCTAGGGCAAAGTAGCACACCCAGAGCAGAAGTCCTACTTCAGCCAGATCAGGCCTGCAAAGAAACTGCGTTTCACAGGCCTTTGGAAGAGATGTTCCCACGTAGGCTGTAAGAGCACTGTGCAGAGCGAGTTGTTTCTTAGCTTCCCAAAGAGCTGGAAGCAAGATGCTGTGGGGCCCAACTCGCCCTTTGGAAAGAAGCCTGCACGTTGTGCCTTTCAGCTCTAGGGCAAAGTAGCACACCCAGAGCAGAAGTCCTACTTCAGCCAGATCAGGCCTGCAAAGAAACTGCGTTTCACAGGCCTTTGGAAGAGATGTTCCCGGTAGGCTGTAAGAGCACTGTGCAGAGCGAGTTGTTTCTTAGCTTCCCAAAGAGCTGGAAGCAAGATGCTGTGGGGCCCAACTCGCCCTTTGGAAAGAAGCCTGCACGTTGTGCCTTTCAGCTCTAGGGCAAAGTAGCACACCCAGAGCAGAAGTCCTACTTCAGCCAGATCAGGCCTGCAAAGAAACTGCGTTTCACAGGCCTTTGGAAGAGATGTTCCCGGTAGGCTGTAAGAGCACTGTGCAGAGCGAGTTGTTTCTTAGCTTCCCAAAGAGCTGGAAGCAAGATGCTGTGGGGCCCAACTCGCCCTTTGGAAAGAAGCCTGCACGTTGTGCCTTTCAGCTCTAGGGCAAAGTAGCACACCCAGAGCAGAAGTCCTACTTCAGCCAGATCAGGCCTGCAAAGAAACTGCGTTTCACAGGCCTTTGGAAGAGATGTTCCCGGTAGGCTGTAAGAGCACTGTGCAGAGCGAGTTGTTTCTTAGCTTCCCAAAGAGCTGGAAGCAAGATGCTGTGGGGCCCAACTCGCCCTTTGGAAAGAAGCCTGCACGTTGTGCCTTTCAGCTCTAGGGCAAAGTAGCACACCCAGAGCAGAAGTCCTACTTCAGCCAGATCAGGCCTGCAAAGAAACTGCGTTTCACAGGCCTTTGGAAGAGATGTTCCCAGTAGGCTGTAAGAGCACTGTGCAGAGCGAGTTGTTTCTTAGCTTCCCAAAGAGCTGGAAGCAAGATGCTGTGGGGCCCAACTCGCCCTTTGGAAAGAAGCCTGCACGTTGTGCCTTT
>NW_027227852.1:0-22312 GCF_037783145.1 Equus przewalskii | reverse complement strand
GGCCTGCAAAGGAGCTGCGTTTCACAGGCCTTTGGAAGAGATGTTCTCGGTAGGCTGTAAGAGCACTGTGCAGAGCGAGTTGTTTCTTAGCTTCCCAAAGAGCTGGAAGCAAGATGCTGTGGGGCGCAACACGCCCTTTGGAAAGAAGCCTGCACGTTGCGCCTTTCAGCTCTAGGGCAATGTAGCACACCCAGAGCAGAAGTCCTACTTCAGCCAGATCAGGCCTGCAAAGAAACTGCGTTTCACAGGCCTTTGGAAGAGATGTTCCCGGTAGGCTGTAAGAGCACTGTGCAGAGCGAGTTGTTTCTTAGCTTCCCAAAGAGCTGGAAGCAAGATGCTGTGGGGCCCAACTCGCCCTTTGGAAAGAAGACTGCACGTTGTGCCTCTCAGCTCTAGGGCAAAGTAGCACACCCAGAGCAGAAGTCATACTTCAGCCAGATCAGGCCTGCAAAGAAACTGCGTTTCACAGGCCTTTGGAAGAGATGTTCCCGGGAGGCTGTAAGAGCACTGTGCAGAGCGAGTGGTTTCTTAGCTTCCCAAAGAGCTGGAAGCAAGATGCTGTGGGGCCCAACTCGCCCTTTGGAAAGAAGCCTGCACGTTGTGCCTTTCAGCTCTAGGGCAAAGTAGCACACCCAGAGCAGAAGTCCTACTTCAGCTAGATCAGGCCTGCAAAGAAACTGCGTTTCGCAGGCCTTTGGAAGAGATGTTCCCGGTAGGCTGTAAGAGCACTGTGCAGAGCGAGTGGTTTCTTAGCTTCCCAAAGAGCTGGAAGCAAGATGCTGTGGGGCCCAACTCGCCCTTTGGAAAGAAGCCTGCACGTTGTGCCTTTCAGCTATAGGGCAAAGTAGAACACCCAGAGGAGAAGTCCTACTTCAGCCAGATCAGGACTGCAAAGATACTGCGTTTCAAAGGCCTTTGAAAGAGATGTTCCCGGTAGGCTGTAAGAGCACTGTGCAGAGCGAGTTTTTCCTTAGCTTCCCAAAGAGATGAAAGCAAGATGCTGTGGGGCCCAATTCGCCCTTTGGAATGAAGCCTGCACGTTGTGCCTTTCAGCTCTAGGGCAAAGTAGCACACCCAGAGCAGAAGTCCTACTTCAGCCAGATCAGGCCTGCAAAGAAACTGCGTTTCACAGGCCTTTGGAAGAGATGTTCCCGGTAGGCTGTAAGAGCACTGTGCAGAGCGAGTTGTTTCTTAGCTTCCCAAAGAGCTGGAAGCAAGATGCTGTGGGGCCCAACTCGCCCTTTGGAAAGAAGCCTGCACGTTGTGCCTTTCAGCTCTAGGGCAAAGTAGCACACCCAGAGCAGAAGTCCTACTTCAGCCAGATCAGGCCTGCTAAGACACTGCGTTTCACAGGCCTTTGGAAGACATGTTCCCGGTAGGCTCTAAGAGCACTGTGCAGAGCGAGTTGTTTCTTAGCTTCCCAAAGAGCTGGAAGCAAGATGCTGTGGGGCCCAACTCGCCCTTTGGAAAGAAGCCTGCACGTTGTGCCTTTCAGCTCTAGGGCAAAGTAGCACACCCAGAGCAGAAGTCCTACTTCAGCCAGATCAGGCCTGCAAAGAAACTGCGTTTCACAGGCCTTTGGAAGACATGTTCCCGGTAGGCTGTAAAAGCACTGTGCAGAGCGAGTTGTTTCTTAGCTTCCCAAAGAGCTGGAAGCAAGATGCTGTGGGCCCCAACTCGCCCTTTGGAAAGAAGCCTGCACGTTGTGCCTTTCAGCTCTAGGGCAAAGTAGCACACCCAGAGCAGAAGTCCTACTTCAGGCAGATCTGGCCTGCAAAGAAACTGCGTTTCACAGGCCTTTGAAAGAGATGTTCCCGGTAGGCTGTAAGAGCACTGTGCAGAGCGAGTTGTTTCTTAGCTTCCCAAAGAGCTGGAAGCAAGATGCTGTGGGGCCCAACTCGCCCTTGGGAAAGAAGCCTGCACGTTGTGCCTTTCAGCTCTAGGGCAAAGTAGCACACCCAGAGCAGAAGTCCTACTTCAGCCAGATCAGGCCTGCAAAGAAACTGCGTTTCCCAGGCCTTTGGAAGAGATGTTCCTGGTAGGCTGTAACAGCACTGTGCAGAGCGAGTTGTTTCTGAGGTTCCCAGGAGCTGGAAGCAAGATGCTGTGGGGCCCAACTCGCCTTTGGGAAAGAAGCCTGCACGTTGTGCCTTTCAGCTCTAGGGCAAAGTAGCCCAACCAGAGCAGAAGTCCTACTTCAGCCAGATCAGGCCTGCAAAGAAACTGCGTTTCACAGGCCTTTGGAAAAGATGTTCCCACTAGGCTGTAAGAGCACGGTGCAGAGTGAGTTGTTTCTTAGCTTCCCAAAGAGCTGGAAGCAAGATGCTGTGGGTCCCAACTCGCCCTTTGGAAAGAAGCCTGCACGTTGTGCCTTTCAGCTCTAGGGCAAAGTAGCACACCCAGAGCAGAAGTCCTACTTCAGCCAGATGAGGCCTGCAAAGAAACTGCGTTTCACAGGCCTTTGGAAGAGATGTTCCCACTAGGCTGTACGAGCACTGTGCAGAGCGAGTTGTTTCTTAGCTTCCCAAAGAGCTGGAAGCAAGATGCTGTGGGGCCCAACTCGCCCTTTGGAAAGAATCCTGCACGTTGTGCCTTTCAGCTCTAGGGCAAAGTAGCACACCCAGAGCAGAAGTCCTACTTCAGCCAGATCAGGCCTGCAAAGAAACTGCGTTTCACAGGCCTTTGGAAGAGATGTTCCCACTAGGCTGTAAGAGCACTGTGCAGAGCGAGTTGTTTCTTAGCTTCCCAAAGAGCTGGAAGCAAGATGCTGTGGGGCCCAACTCGCCCTTTGGAAAGAAGCCTGCACGTTGTGCCTTTCAGCTCTAGGGCAAAGTAGCACACCCAGAGCAGAAGTCCTACTTCAGCCAGATCAGGCCTGCAAAGAAACTGCGTTTCACAGGCCTTTGGAAGAGATGTTCCCCGTAGGCTGTAAGAGCACTGTGCACAGCGAGTTGTTTCTTAGCTTCCCAAAGAGCTGGAAGCAAGATGCTGTGGGGCCCAACTCGCCCTTTGGAAAGAAGCCTGCACGTTGTGCCTTTCAGCTCTAGGGCAAAGTAGCACACCCAGAGCAGAAGTCCTACTTCAGCCAGATCAGGCCTGCTAAGACACTGCGTTTCACAGGCCTTTGGAAGAGATGTTCCCCGTAGGCTGTAAGAGCACTGTGCAGAGCGAGTTGTTTCTTAGCTTCCCAAAGAGATGAAAGCAAGATGCTGTGGGGCCCAATTCGCCCTTTGGAATGAAGCCTGCACGTTGTGCCTTTCAGCTCTAGGGCAAAGTAGCACACCCAGAGCAGAAGTCCTACTTCAGCCAGATCAGGCCTGCAAAGAAACTGCGTTTCACAGGCCTTTGGAAGAGATGTTCCCGGTAGGCTGTAAGAGCACTGTGCAGAGCGAGTTGTTTCTTAGCTTCCCAAAGAGCTGGAAGCAAGATGCTGTGGGGCCCAACTCGCCCTTTGGAAAGAAGCCTGCACGTTGTGCCTTTCAGCTCTAGGGCAAAGTAGCACACCCAGAGCAGAAGTCCTACTCAACCAGATCAGGCCTGCAAAGAAACTGCATTTCACAGGCCTTTGGAAGAGATGTTCCCACTAGGCTGTAAGAGCACTGTGCAGAGCGATTGTTTCTTAGCTTCCCAAAGAGCTGGAAGCAAGATGCTGTGGGGCCCAACTCGCCCTTTGGAAAGAAGCCTGCACGTTGTGCCTTTCAGCTCTAGGGCAAAGTAGCACACCCAGAGCAGAAGTCCTACTTCAGCCAGATCAGGCCTGCAAAGAAACTGCGTTTCACAGGCCTTTGGAAGAGATGTTCCCCGTAGGCTGTAAGAGCACTGTGCACAGCGAGTTGTTTCTTAGCTTCCCAAAGAGCTGGAAGCAAGATGCTGTGGGGCCCAACTCGCCCTTTGGAAAGAAGCCTGCACGTTGTGCCTTTCAGCTCTAGGGCAAAGTAGCACACCCAGAGCAGAAGTCCTACTTCAGCCAGATCAGGCCTGCTAAGACACTGCGTTTCACAGGCCTTTGGAAGAGATGTTCCCCGTAGGCTGTAAGAGCACTGTGCAGAGCGAGTTGTTTCTTAGCTTCCCAAAGAGATGAAAGCAAGATGCTGTGGGGCCCAATTCGCCCTTTATAATGAAGCCTGCACGTTGTGCCTTTCAGCTCTAGGGCAAAGTAGCACACCCAGAGCAGAAGTCCTACTTCAGCCAGATCTGGCCTGCAAAGAAACTGCGTTTCACAGGCCTTTGGAAGAGATGTTCCCACTAGGCTGTAAGAGCACTGTGCAGAGCGAGTTGTTTCTTAGCTTCCCAAAGAGCTGGAAGCAAGATGCTGTGGGGCCCAACTCGCCCTTTGGAAAGAAGCCTGCACGTTGTGCCTTTCAGCTCTAGGGCAAAGTAGCACACCCAGAGCAGAAGTCCTACTTCAGCCAGATCAGGCCTGCAAAGAAACTGCGTTTCACAGGCCTTTGGAAGAGATGTTCCCGGTAGGCTGTAAGAGCACTGTGCAGAGCGAGTTGTTTCTTAGCTTCCCAAAGAGCTGGAAGCAAGATGCTGTGGGGCCCAAATCGCCCTTTGGAAAGAAGCCTGCACGTTGTGCCTTTCAGCTCTAGGGCAAAGTAGCACACCCAGAGCAGAAGTCCTACTTCAGCCAGATCAGGCCTGCAAAGAAAGTGCGTTTCACAGGCCTTTGGAAGAGATGTTCCCACTAGGCTGTAAGAGCACTGTGCAGAGCGAGTTGTTTCTTAGCTTCCCAAAGAGCTGGAAGCAAGATGCTGTGGGGCCCAACTCGCCCTTTGGAAAGAAGCCTGCACGTTGTGCCTTTCAGCTCTAGGGCAAAGTAGCACACCCAGAGCAGAAGTCCTACTTCAGCCAGATCAGGCCTGCAAAGAAACTACGTTTCACTGGCCTTTGGAAGAGATGTTCCCACTAGGCTGAAAGAGCACTGTGCAGAGGGTGTTGTTTCTTAGCTTCCCAAAGAGCTGGAAGCAAGATGCTGTGGGGCCCAACTCGCCCTTTGGAAAGAAGCCTGCACGTTGTGCCTTTCAGCTCTAGGGCAAAGTAGCACACCCAGAGCAGAAGTCCTACTTCAGCCAGATCAGGCCTGCAAAGAAACTGCGTTACACAGGCCTTTGGAAGAGATGTTCCCGGTAGGCTGTAAGAGCACTGTGCAGAGCGAGTTGTTTCTTAGCTTCCCAAAGAGCTGGAAGCAAGATGCTGTGGGGCCCAACTCGCCCTTTGGAAAGAAGCCTGCACGTTGTGCCTTTCAGCTCTAGGGCAAAGTAGCACACCCAGAGCAGAAGTCCTACTTCAGCCAGATCAGGCCTGCAAAGAAACTGCGTTTCACAGGCCTTTGGAAGAGATGTTCCCGGTAGGCTGTAAGAGCACTGTGCAGAGCGAGTTGTTTCTTAGCTTCCCAAAGAGCTGGAAGCAAGATGCTGTGGGGCCCAACTCGCCCTTTGGAAAGAAGCCTGCACGTTGTGCCTTTCAGCTCTAGGGCAAAGTAGCACACCCAGAGCAGAAGTCCTACTTCAGCCAGATCAGGCCTGCAAAGAACCTGCGTTTCACAGGCCTTTGGAAGAGATGTTCCCGGTAGGCTGTAAGAGCACTGTGCAGAGCGAGTTGTTTCTTAGCTTCCCAAAGAGCTGGAAGCAAGATGCTGTGGGGCCCAACTCGCCCTTTGGAAAGAAGCCTGCACGTTGTGCCTTTCAGCTCTAGGGCAAAGTAGCACACCCAGAGCAGAAGTCCTACTTCAGCCAGATCAGGCCTGCAAACAAACTGTGTTTCACAGGCCTTTGGAAGAGATGTTCCCGGTAGGCTGTAAGAGCACTGTGCAGAGCGAGTTGTTTCTTAGCTTCCCAAAGAGCTGGAAGCAAGATGCTGTGGGGCCCAACTCGCCCTTTGGAAAGAAGCCTGCACGTGGTGCCTTTCAGCTCTAGGGCAAAGTAGCACACCCAGAGCAGAAGTCCTACTTCAGGCAGATCTGGCCTGCAAAGAAACTGCGTTTCACAGGCCTTTGGAAGAGATGTTCCCACTAGGCTGTAAGAGCACTGTGCAGAGCGAGTTGTTTCTTAGCTTCCCAAAGAGCTGGAAGCAAGATGCTGTGGGGCCCAACTCGCCCTTTGGAAAGAAGCCTGCACGTTGTGCCTTTCAGCTCTAGGGCAAAGTAGAACACCCAGAGGAGAAGTCCTACTTCAGCCAGATCAGGACTGCAAAGATACTGCGTTTCAAAGGCCTTTGAAAGAGATGTTCCCAGTAGGCTGTAAGAGCACTGTGCAGAGCGAGTTGTTTCTTAGCTTCCCAAAGAGCTGGAAGCAAGATGCTGTGGGGCCCAACTCGCCCTTTGGAAAGTAGCCTGCACGTTGTGCCTTTCAACTCTAGGGCAAAGTAGCACACCCAGAGCAGAAGTCCTACTTCAGCCAGATCAGGCCTGCAAAGAAACTGCGTTTCCCAGGCCTTTGGAAGAGATGTTCCTGGTAGGCTGTAAGAGCACTGTGCAGAGCGAGTTGTTTCTTAGGTTCCCAGGAGCTGGAAGCAAGATGCTGTGGGGCCCAACTCGCCCTTGGGAAAGAAGCCTGCACGTTGTGCCTTTCAGCTCTAGGGCAAAGTAGCCCACCCAGAGCAGAAGTCCTACTTCAGCCAGATCAGGCCTGCAAAGAAACTGCGTTTCACAGGCCTTTGGAAGAGATGTTCCCACTAGGCTGTAAGAGCACGGTGCAGAGTGAGTTGTTTCTTAGCTTCCCAAAGAGCTGGAAGCAAGATGCTGTGGGTCCCAACTCGCCCTTTGGAAAGAAGCCTGCACGTTGTGCCTTTCAGCTCTAGGGCAAAGTAGCACACCCAGAGCAGAAGTCCTACTTCAGCCAGATCAGGCCTGCAAAGAAACTGCGTTTCACAGGCCTTTGGAAGAGATGTTCCCACTAGGCTGTAAGAGCACTGTGCAGAGCGAGTTGTTTCTTAGCTTCCCAAAGAGCTGGAAGCAAGATGCTGTGGGGCCCAACTCGCCCTTTGGAAAGAAGCCTGCACGTTGTGCCTTTCAGCTCTAGGGCAAAGTAGCACACCCAGAGCAGAAGTCCTACTTCAGCCAGATCAGGCCTGCAAAGAAACTGCGTTTCACAGGCCTTTGGAAGAGATGTTCCCACTAGGCTGTAAGAGCACTGTGCAGAGCGAGTTGTTTCTTAGCTTCCCAAAGAGCTGGAAGCAAGATGCTGTGGGGCCCAACTCGCCCTTTGGAAAGAAGCCTGCACGTTGTGCCTTTCAGCTCTAGGGCAAAGTAGCACACCCAGAGCAGAAGTCCTACTTCAGCCAGATCAGGCCTGCAAAGAAACTGCGTTTCACAGGCCTTTGGAAGAGATGTTCCCGGTAGGCTGTAAGAGCACTGTGCAGAGCGAGTTGTTTCTTAGCTTCCCAAAGAGCTGGAAGCAAGATGCTGTGGGGCCCAACTCGCCCTTTGGAAAGAAGCCTGCACGTTGTGCCTTTCAGCTCTAGGGCAAAGTAGCACACCCAGAGCAGAAGTCCTACTTCAGCCAGATCAGGCCTGCAAAGAAACTGCGTTTCACAGGCCTTTGGAAGAGATGTTCCCCGTAGGCTGTAAGAGCACTGTGCAGAGCGAGTTGTTTCTTAGCTTCCCAAAGAGCTGGAAGCAAGATGCTGTGGGGCCCAACTCGCCCTTTGGAAAGAAGCCTGCACGTTGTGCCTTTCAGCTCTAGGGCAAAGTAGCACACCCAGAGCAGAAGTCCTACTTCAGCCAGATCAGGCCTGCAAAGAAACTGCGTTTCACAGGCCTTTGGAAGAGATGTTCCCGGTAGGCTGTAAGAGCACTGTGCAGAGCGAGTTGTTTCTTAGCTTCCCAAAGAGCTGGAAGCAAGATGCTGTGGGGCCCAACTCGCCCTTTGGAAAGAAGCCTGCACGTTGTGCCTTTCAGCTCTAGGGCAAAGTAGCACACCCAGAGCAGAAGTCCTACTTCAGCCAGATCAGGCCTGCAAAGAAACTGCGTTTCACAGGCCTTTGGAAGAGATGTTCCCACTAGGCTGTAAGAGCACTGTGCAGAGCGAGTTGTTTCTTAGCTTCCCAAAGAGCTGGAAGCAAGATGCTGTGGGGCCCAACTCGCCCTTTGGAAAGAAGCCTGCACGTTGTGCCTTTCAGCTCTAGGGCAAAGTAGCACACCCAGAGCAGAAGTCCTACTTCAGCCAGATCAGGCCTGCAAAGAAACTGCGTTTCACAGGCCTTTGGAAGAGATGTTCCCGGTAGGCTGTAAGAGCACTGTGCAGAGCGAGTTGTTTCTTAGCTTCCCAAAGAGCTGGAAGCAAGATGCTGTGGGGCCCAACTCGCCCTTTGGAAAGAAGCCTGCACGTTGTGCCTTTCAGCTCTAGGGCAAAGTAGCACACCCAGAGCAGAAGTCCTACTTCAGCCAGATCAGGCCTGCAAAGAAACTGCGTTTCACAGGCCTTTGGAAGAGATGTTCCCGGTAGGCTGTAAGAGCACTGTGCAGAGCGAGTTGTTTCTTAGCTTCCCAAAGAGCTGGAAGCAAGATGCTGTGGGGCCCAACTCGCCCTTTGGAAAGAAGCCTGCACGTTGTGCCTTTCAGCTCTAGGGCAAAGTAGCACACCCAGAGCAGAAGTCCTACTTCAGCCAGATCAGGCCTGCAAAGAAACTGCGTTTCACAGGCCTTTGGAAGAGATGTTCCCACTAGGCTGTAAGAGCACTGTGCAGAGCGAGTTGTTTCTTAGCTTCCCAAAGAGCTGGAAGCAAGATGCTGTGGGTCCCAACTCGCCCTTTGGAAAGAAGCCTGCACGTTGTGCCTTTCAGCTCTAGGGCAAAGTAGCACACCCAGAGCAGAAGTCCTACTTCAGCCAGATCAGGCCTGCAAAGAAACTGCGTTTCACAGGCCTTTGGAAGAGATGTTCCCACTAGGCTGTAAGAGCACTGTGCAGAGCGAGTTGTTTCTTAGCTTCCCAAAGAGCTGGAAGCAAGATGCTGTGGGGCCCAACTCGCCCTTTGGAAAGAAGCCTGCACGTTGTGCCTTTCAGCTCTAGGGCAAAGTAGCACACCCAGAGCAGAAGTCCTACTTCAGCCAGATCAGGCCTGCAAAGAAACTGCGTTTCACAGGCCTTTGGAAGAGATGTTCCCACTAGGCTGTAAGAGCACTGTGCAGAGCGAGTTGTTTCTTAGCTTCCCAAAGAGCTGGAAGCAAGATGCTGTGGGGCCCAACTCGCCCTTTGGAAAGAAGCCTGCACGTTGTGCCTTTCAGCTCTAGGGCAAAGTAGCACACCCAGAGCAGAAGTCCTACTTCAGCCAGATCAGGCCTGCTAAGACACTGCGTTTCACAGGCCTTTGGAAGAGATGTTCCCCGTAGGCTGTAAGAGCACTGTGCAGAGCGAGTTGTTTCTTAGCTTCCCAAAGAGATGAAAGCAAGATGCTGTGGGGCCCAATTCGCCCTTTGGAATGAAGCCTGCACGTTGTGCCTTTCAGCTCTAGGGCAAAGTAGCACACCCAGAGCAGAAGTCCTACTTCAGCCAGATCAGGCCTGCAAAGAAACTGCGTTTCACAGGCCTTTGGAAGACATGTTCCCGGTAGGCTGTAAGAGCACTGTGCAGAGCGAGTTGTTTCTTAGCTTCCCAAAGAGCTGGAAGCAAGATGCTGTGGGGCCCAACTCGCCCTTTGGAAAGAAGCCTGCACGTTGTGCCTTTCAGCTCTAGGGCAAAGTAGCACACCCAGAGCAGAAGTCCTACTTCAGCCAGATCAGGCCTGCAAAGAAACTGCGTTTCACAGGCCTTTGGAAGAGATGTTCCCACTAGGCTGTAAGAGCACTGTGCAGAGCGAGTTGTTTCTTAGCTTCCCAAAGAGCTGGAAGCAAGATGCTGTGGGGCCCAACTCGCCCTTTGGAAAGAAGCCTGCACGTTGTGCCTTTCAGCTCTAGGGCAAAGTAGCACACGCAGAGCAGAAGTCCTACTCAACCAGATCAGGCCTGCAAAGAAACTGCATTTCACAGGCCTTTGGAAGAGATGTTCCCACTAGGCTGTAAGAGCACTGTGCAGAGCGAGTTGTTTCTTAGCTTCCCAAAGAGCTGGAAGCAAGATGCTGTGGGGCCCAACTCGCCCTTTGGAAAGAAGCCTGCACGTTGTGCCTTTCAGCTCTAGGGCAAAGTAGGACACCCAGAGCAGAAGTCCTACTTCATCCAGATCAGGCCTGCAAAGAAACTGCGTTTCACAGGCCTTTGGAAGAGATGTTCCCCGTAGGCTGTAAGAGCACTGTGCACAGCGAGTTGTTTCTTAGCTTCCCAAAGAGCTGGAAGCAAGATGCTGTGGGGCCCAACTCGCCCTTTGGAAAGAAGCCTGCACGTTGTGCCTTTCAGCTCTAGGGCAAAGTAGCACACCCAGAGCAGAAGTCCTACTTCAGCCAGATCAGGCCTGCAAAGACACTGCGTTTCACAGGCCTTTGGAAGAGATGTTCCCCGTAGGCTGTAAGAGCACTGTGCAGAGCGAGTTGTTTCTTAGCTTCCCAAAGAGCTGGAAGCAAGATGCTGTGGGGCCCAACTCGCCCTTTGGAATGAAGCCTGCACGTTGTGCCTTTCAGCTCTAGGGCAAAGTAGCACACCCAGAGCAGAAGTCCTACTTCAGCCAGATCAGGCCTGCAAAGAAACTGCGTTTCACAGGCCTTTCGAAGACATGTTCCCGGTAGGCTGTAAGAGCACTGTGCAGAGCGAGTTGTTTCTTAGCTTCCCAAAGAGCTGGAAGCAAGATGCTGTGGGGCCCAACTCGCCCTTTGGAAAGAAGCCTGCACGTTGTGCCTTTCAGCTCTAGGGCAAAGTAGCACACCCAGAGCAGAAGTCCTACTTCAGCCAGATCAGGCCTGCAAAGAAACTGCGTTTCACAGGCCTTTGGAAGACATGTTCCCGGTAGGCTGTAAGAGCACTGTGCAGAGCGAGTTGTTTCTTAGCTTCCCAAAGAGCTGGAAGCAAGATGCTGTGGGGCCCAACTCGCCCTTTGGAAAGAAGCCTGCACGTTGTGCCTTTCAGCTCTAGGGCAAAGTAGCACACCCAGAGCAGAAGTCCTACTTCAGCCAGATCAGGCCTGCAAAGAAACTGCGTTTCACAGGCCTTTGGAAGACATGTTCCCGGTAGGCTGTAAGAGCACTGTGCAGAGCGAGTTGTTTCTTAGCTTCCCAAAGAGCTGGAAGCAAGATGCTGTGGGGCCCAACTCGCCCTTTGGAAAGAAGCCTGCACGTTGTGCCTTTCAGCTCTAGGGCAAAGTAGCACACCCAGAGCAGAAGTCCTACTTCAGCCAGATCAGGCCTGCAAAGAAACTACGTTTCACAGGCCTTTGGAAGAGATGTTCCCAGTAGGCTGTAAGAGCACTGTGCAGAGCGAGTTGTTTCTTAGCTTCCCAAAGAGCTGGAAGCAAGATGCTGTGGGGCCCAACTCGCCCTTTGGAAAGAAGCCTGCACGTTGTGCCTTTCAGCTCTAGGGCAAAGTAGCACACCCAGAGCAGAAGTCCTACTTCAGCCAGATCAGGCCTGCAAAGAAACTGCGTTTCACAGGCCTTTGGAAGAGATGTTCCCGGTAGGCTGTAAGAGCACTGTGCAGAGCGAGTTGTTTCTTAGCTTCCCAAAGAGCTGGAAGCAAGATGCTGTGGGGCCCAACTCGCCCTTTGGAAAGAAGCCTGCACGTTGTGCCTTTCAGCTCTAGGGCAAAGTAGCACACCCAGAGCAGAAGTCCTACTTCAGCCAGATCAGGCCTGCAAAGAAACTGCGTTTCACAGGCCTTTGGAAGAGATGTTCCCGGTAGGCTGTAAGAGCACTGTGCAGAGCGAGTTGTTTCTTAGCTTCCCAAAGAGCTGGAAGCAAGATGCTGTGGGGCCCAACTCGCCCTTTGGAAAGAAGCCTGCACGTTGTGCCTTTCAGCTCTAGGGCAAAGTAGCACACCCAGAGCAGAAGTCCTACTTCAGCCAGATCAGGCCTGCAAAGAAACTGCGTTTCACAGGCCTTTGGAAGAGATGTTCCCGGTAGGCTGTAAGAGCACTGTGCAGAGCGAGTTGTTTCTTAGCTTCCCAAAGAGCTGGAAGCAAGATGCTGTGGGGCCCAACTCGCCCTTTGGAAAGAAGCCTGCACGTTGTGCCTTTCAGCTCTAGGGCAAAGTAGCACACCCAGAGCAGAAGTCCTACTTCAGCCAGATCAGGCCTGCAAAGAAACTGCGTTTCACAGGCCTTTGGAAGAGATGTTCCCGGTAGGCTGTAAGAGCACTGTGCAGAGCGAGTTGTTTCTTAGCTTCCCAAAGAGCTGGAAGCAAGATGCTGTGGGGCCCAACTCGCCCTTTGGAAAGAAGCCTGCACGTTGTGCCTTTCAGCTCTAGGGCAAAGTAGCACACCCAGAGCAGAAGTCCTACTTCAGCCAGATCAGGCCTGCAAAGAAACTGCGTTTCACAGGCCTTTGGAAGAGATGTTCCCGGTAGGCTGTAAGAGCACTGTGCAGAGCGAGTTGTTTCTTAGCTTCCCAAAGAGCTGGAAGCAAGATGCTGTGGGGCCCAACTCGCCCTTTGGAAAGAAGCCTGCACGTTGTGCCTTTCAGCTCTAGGGCAAAGTAGCACACCCAGAGCAGAAGTCCTACTTCAGCCAGATCAGGCCTGCAAAGAAACTGCGTTTCACAGGCCTTTGGAAGAGATGTTCCCGGTAGGCTGTAAGAGCACTGTGCAGAGCGAGTTGTTTCTTAGCTTCCCAAAGAGCTGGAAGCAAGATGCTGTGGGGCCCAACTCGCCCTTTGGAAAGAAGCCTGCACGTTGTGCCTTTCAGCTCTAGGGCAAAGTAGCACACCCAGAGCAGAAGTCCTACTTCAGCCAGATCAGGCCTGCAAAGAAACTGCGTTTCACAGGCCTTTGGAAGAGATGTTCCCGGTAGGCTGTAAGAGCACTGTGCAGAGCGAGTTGTTTCTTAGCTTCCCAAAGAGCTGGAAGCAAGATGCTGTGGGGCCCAACTCGCCCTTTGGAAAGAAGCCTGCACGTTGTGCCTTTCAGCTCTAGGGCAAAGTAGCACACCCAGAGCAGAAGTCCTACTTCAGCCAGATCAGGCCTGCAAAGAAACTGCGTTTCACAGGCCTTTGGAAGAGATGTTCCCGGTAGGCTGTAAGAGCACTGTGCAGAGCGAGTTGTTTCTTAGCTTCCCAAAGAGCTGGAAGCAAGATGCTGTGGGGCCCAACTCGCCCTTTGGAAAGAAGCCTGCACGTTGTGCCTTTCAGCTCTAGGGCAAAGTAGCACACCCAGAGCAGAAGTCCTACTTCAGCCAGATCAGGCCTGCAAAGAAACTGCGTTTCACAGGCCTTTGGAAGAGATGTTCCCGGTAGGCTGTAAGAGCACTGTGCAGAGCGAGTTGTTTCTTAGCTTCCCAAAGAGCTGGAAGCAAGATGCTGTGGGGCCCAACTCGCCCTTTGGAAAGAAGCCTGCACGTTGTGCCTTTCAGCTCTAGGGCAAAGTAGCACACCCAGAGCAGAAGTCCTACTTCAGCCAGATCAGGCCTGCAAAGAAACTGCGTTTCACAGGCCTTTGGAAGAGATGTTCCCGGTAGGCTGTAAGAGCACTGTGCAGAGCGAGTTGTTTCTTAGCTTCCCAAAGAGCTGGAAGCAAGATGCTGTGGGGCCCAACTCGCCCTTTGGAAAGAAGCCTGCACGTTGTGCCTTTCAGCTCTAGGGCAAAGTAGCACACCCAGAGCAGAAGTCCTACTTCAGCCAGATCAGGCCTGCAAAGAAACTGCGTTTCACAGGCCTTTGGAAGAGATGTTCCCGGTAGGCTGTAAGAGCACTGTGCAGAGCGAGTTGTTTCTTAGCTTCCCAAAGAGCTGGAAGCAAGATGCTGTGGGGCCCAACTCGCCCTTTGGAAAGAAGCCTGCACGTTGTGCCTTTCAGCTCTAGGGCAAAGTAGCACACCCAGAGCAGAAGTCCTACTTCAGCCAGATCAGGCCTGCAAAGAAACTGCGTTTCACAGGCCTTTGGAAGAGATGTTCCCGGTAGGCTGTAAGAGCACTGTGCAGAGCGAGTTGTTTCTTAGCTTCCCAAAGAGCTGGAAGCAAGATGCTGTGGGGCCCAACTCGCCCTTTGGAAAGAAGCCTGCACGTTGTGCCTTTCAGCTCTAGGGCAAAGTAGCACACCCAGAGCAGAAGTCCTACTTCAGCCAGATCAGGCCTGCAAAGAAACTGCGTTTCACAGGCCTTTGGAAGAGATGTTCCCGCTAGGCTGTAAGAGCACTGTGCAGAGCGAGTTGTTTCTTAGCTTCCCAAAGAGCTGGAAGCAAGATGCTGTGGGGCCCAACTCGCCCTTTGGAAAGAAGCCTGCACGTTGTGCCTTTCAGCTCTAGGGCAAAGTAGCACACCCAGAGCAGAAGTCCTACTTCAGCCAGATCAGGCCTGCAAAGAAACTGCGTTTCACAGGCCTTTGGAAGAGATGTTCCCGGTAGGCTGTAAGAGCACTGTGCAGAGCGAGTTGTTTCTTAGCTTCCCAAAGAGCTGGAAGCAAGATGCTGTGGGGCCCAACTCGCCCTTTGGAAAGAAGCCTGCACGTTGTGCCTTTCAGCTCTAGGGCAAAGTAGCACACCCAGAGCAGAAGTCCTACTTCAGCCAGATCAGGCCTGCAAAGAAACTGCGTTTCACAGGCCTTTGGAAGAGATGTTCCCGGTAGGCTGTAAGAGCACTGTGCAGAGCGAGTTGTTTCTTAGCTTCCCAAAGAGCTGGAAGCAAGATGCTGTGGGGCCCAACTCGCCCTTTGGAAAGAAGCCTGCACGTTGTGCCTTTCAGCTCTAGGGCAAAGTAGCACACCCAGAGCAGAAGTCCTACTTCAGCCAGATCAGGCCTGCAAAGAAACTGCGTTTCACAGGCCTTTGGAAGAGATGTTCCCACTAGGCTGTAAGAGCACTGTGCAGAGCGAGTTGTTTCTTAGCTTCCCAAAGAGCTGGAAGCAAGATGCTGTGGGGCCCAACTCGCCCTTTGGAAAGAAGCCTGCACGTTGTGCCTTTCAGCTCTAGGGCAAAGTAGCACACCCAGAGCAGAAGTCCTACTTCAGCCAGATCAGGCCTGCAAAGAAACTGCGTTTCACAGGCCTTTGGAAGAGATGTTCCCCGTAGGCTGTAAGAGCACTGTGCAGAGCGAGTTGTTTCTTAGCTTCCCAAAGAGCTGGAAGCAAGATGCTGTGGGGCCCAACTCGCCCTTTGGAAAGAAGCCTGCACGTTGTGCCTTTCAGCTCTAGGGCAAAGTAGCACACCCAGAGCAGAAGTCCTACTTCAGCCAGATCAGGCCTGCTAAGACACTGCGTTTCACAGGCCTTTGGAAGAGATGTTCCCCGTAGGCTGTAAGAGCACTGTGCAGAGCGAGTTGTTTCTTAGCTTCCCAAAGAGATGAAAGCAAGATGCTGTGGGGCCCAACTCGCCCTTTGGAATGAAGCCTGCACGTTGTGCCTTTCAGCTCTAGGGCAAAGTAGCACACCCAGAGCAGAAGTCCTACTTCAGCCAGATCAGGCCTGCAAAGAAACTGCGTTTCACAGGCCTTTGGAAGAGATGTTCCCGGTAGGCTGTAAGAGCACTGTGCAGAGCGAGTTGTTTCTTAGCTTCCCAAAGAGCTGGAAGCAAGATGCTGTGGGGCCCAACTCGCCCTTTGGAAAGAAGCCTGCACGTTGTGCCTTTCAGCTCTAGGGCAAAGTAGCACACCCAGAGCAGAAGTCCTACTTCAGCCAGATCAGGCCTGCAAAGAAACTGCGTTTCACAGGCCTTTGGAAGAGATGTTCCCGGTAGGCTGTAAGAGCACTGTGCAGAGCGAGTTGTTTCTTAGCTTCCCAAAGAGCTGGAAGCAAGATGCTGTGGGGCCCAACTCGCCCTTTGGAAAGAAGCCTGCACGTTGTGCCTTTCAGCTCTAGGGCAAAGTAGCACACCCAGAGCAGAAGTCCTACTTCAGCCAGATCAGGCCTGCAAAGAAACTGCGTTTCACAGGCCTTTGGAAGAGCATGTTCCCGGTAGGCTGTAAGAGCACTGTGCAGAGCGAGTTGTTTCTTAGCTTCCCAAAGAGCTGGAAGCAAGATGCTGTGGGGCCCAACTCGCCCTTTGGAAAGAAGCCTGCACGTTGTGCCTTTCAGCTCTAGGGCAAAGTAGCACACCCAGAGCAGAAGTCCTACTTCAGCCAGATCAGGCCTGCAAAGAAACTGCGTTTCACAGGCCTTTGGAAGAGATGTTCCCGGTAGGCTGTAAGAGCACTGTGCAGAGCGAGTTGTTTCTTAGCTTCCCAAAGAGCTGGAAGCAAGATGCTGTGGGGCCCAACTCGCCCTTTGGAAAGAAGCCTGCACGTTGTGCCTTTCAGCTCTAGGGCAAAGTAGCACACCCAGAGCAGAAGTCCTACTTCAGCCAGATCAGGCCTGCAAAGAAACTGCGTTTCACAGGCCTTTGGAAGAGATGTTCCCGGTAGGCTGTAAGAGCACTGTGCAGAGCGAGTTGTTTCTTAGCTTCCCAAAGAGCTGGAAGCAAGATGCTGTGGGGCCCAACTCGCCCTTTGGAAAGAAGCCTGCACGTTGTGCCTTTCAGCTCTAGGGCAAAGTAGCACACCCAGAGCAGAAGTCCTACTTCAGCCAGATCAGGCCTGCAAAGAAACTGCGTTTCACAGGCCTTTGGAAGAGATGTTCCCGGTAGGCTGTAAGAGCACTGTGCAGAGCGAGTTGTTTCTTAGCTTCCCAAAGAGCTGGAAGCAAGATGCTGTGGGGCCCAACTCGCCCTTTGGAAAGAAGCCTGCACGTTGTGCCTTTCAGCTCTAGGGCAAAGTAGCACACCCAGAGCAGAAGTCCTACTTCAGCCAGATCAGGCCTGCAAAGAAACTGCGTTTCACAGGCCTTTGGAAGAGATGTTCCCGGTAGGCTGTAAGAGCACTGTGCAGAGCGAGTTGTTTCTTAGCTTCCCAAAGAGCTGGAAGCAAGATGCTGTGGGGCCCAACTCGCCCTTTGGAAAGAAGCCTGCACGTTGTGCCTTTCAGCTCTAGGGCAAAGTAGCACACCCAGAGCAGAAGTCCTACTTCAGCCAGATCAGGCCTGCAAAGAAACTGCGTTTCACAGGCCTTTGGAAGAGATGTTCCCGGTAGGCTGTAAGAGCACTGTGCAGAGCGAGTTGTTTCTTAGCTTCCCAAAGAGCTGGAAGCAAGATGCTGTGGGGCCCAACTCGCCCTTTGGAAAGAAGCCTGCACGTTGTGCCTTTCAGCTCTAGGGCAAAGTAGCACACCCAGAGCAGAAGTCCTACTTCAGCCAGATCAGGCCTGCAAAGAAACTGCGTTTCACAGGCCTTTGGAAGAGATGTTCCCGGTAGGCTGTAAGAGCACTGTGCAGAGCGAGTTGTTTCTTAGCTTCCCAAAGAGCTGGAAGCAAGATGCTGTGGGGCCCAACTCGCCCTTTGGAAAGAAGCCTGCACGTTGTGCCTTTCAGCTCTAGGGCAAAGTAGCACACCCAGAGCAGAAGTCCTACTTCAGCCAGATCAGGCCTGCAAAGAAACTGCGTTTCACAGGCCTTTGGAAGAGATGTTCCCGGTAGGCTGTAAGAGCACTGTGCAGAGCGAGTTGTTTCTTAGCTTCCCAAAGAGCTGGAAGCAAGATGCTGTGGGGCCCAACTCGCCCTTTGGAAAGAAGCCTGCACGTTGTGCCTTTCAGCTCTAGGGCAAAGTAGCACACCCAGAGCAGAAGTCCTACTTCAGCCAGATCAGGCCTGCAAAGAAACTGCGTTTCACAGGCCTTTGGAAGAGATGTTCCCAGTAGGCTGTAAGAGCACTGTGCAGAGCGAGTTGTTTCTTAGCTTCCCAAAGAGCTGGAAGCAAGATGCTGTGGGGCCCAACTCGCCCTTTGGAAAGAAGCCTGCACGTTGTGCCTTTCAGCTCTAGGGCAAAGTAGCACACCCAGAGCAGAAGTCCTACTTCAGCCAGATCAGGCCTGCAAAGATACTGCGTTTCACAGGCCTTTGGAAGAGATGTTCCCGGTAGGCTGTAAGAGCACTGTGCAGAGCGAGTTGTTTCTTAGCTTCCCAAAGAGATGGAAGCAAGATGCTGTGGGGCCCAACTCGCCCTTTGGAATGAAGCCTGCACGTTGTGCCTTTCAGCTCTAGGGCAAAGTAGCACACCCAGAGCAGAAGTCCTACTTCAGCCAGATCAGGCCTGCAAAGAAACTGCGTTTCACAGGCCTTTGGAAGAGATGTTCCCGGTAGGCTGTAAGAGCACTGTGCAGAGCGAGTTGTTTCTTAGCTTCCCAAAGAGCTGGAAGCAAGATGCTGTGGGGCCCAACTCGCCCTTTGGAAAGAAGCCTGCACGTTGTGCCTTTCAGCTCTAGGGCAAAGTAGCACACCCAGAGCAGAAGTCCTACTTCAGCCAGATCAGGCCTGCAAAGAAACTGCGTTTCACAGGCCTTTGGAAGAGATGTTCCCGCTAGGCTGTAAGAGCACTGTGCAGAGCGAGTTGTTTCTTAGCTTCCCAAAGAGCTGGAAGCAAGATGCTGTGGGGCCCAACTCGCCCTTTGGAAAGAAGCCTGCACGTTGTGCCTTTCAGCTCTAGGGCAAAGTAGCACACCCAGAGCAGAAGTCCTACTCAGCCAGATCAGGCCTGCAAAGAAACTGCGTTTCACAGGCCTTTGGAAGAGATGTTCCCACTAGGCTGTAAGAGCACTGTGCAGAGCGAGTTGTTTCTTAGCTTCCCAAAGAGCTGGAAGCAAGATGCTGTGGGGCCCAACTCGCCCTTTGGAAAGAAGCCTGCACGTTGTGCCTTTCAGCTCTAGGGCAAAGTAGCACACCCAGAGCAGAAGTCCTACTTCAGCCAGATCAGGCCTGCAAAGAAACTGCGTTTCACAGGCCTTTGGAAGAGATGTTCCCGGTAGGCTGTAAGAGCACTGTGCAGAGCGAGTTGTTTCTTAGCTTCCCAAAGAGCTGGAAGCAAGATGCTGTGGGGCCCAACTCGCCCTTTGGAAAGAAGCCTGCACGTTGTGCCTTTCAGCTCTAGGGCAAAGTAGCACACCCAGAGCAGAAGTCCTACTTCAGCCAGATCAGGCCTGCAAAGAAACTGCGTTTCACAGGCCTTTGGAAGAGATGTTCCCGGTAGGCTGGAAGAGCACTGTGCAGAGCGAGTTGTTTCTTAGCTTCCCAAAGAGCTGGAAGCAAGATGCTGTGGGGCCCAACTCGCCCTTTGGAAAGAAGCCTGCACGTTGTGCCTTTCAGCTCTAGGGCAATGTAGCAAACCCAGAGCAGAAGTCCAACTTCAGCCAGATCAGGCCTGCAAAGAAACTGTGTTTCACAGGCCTTTGGAAGAGATGTTCCCGGTAGGCTGTAAGAGCACTGTGCAGAGCGAGTTGTTTCTTAGCTTCCCAAAGAGCTGGAAGCAAGATGCTGTGGGGCCCAACTCGCCCTTTGGAAAGAAGCCTGCACGTTGTGCCTTTCAGCTCTAGGGCAATGTAGCACACCCAGAGCAGAAGTCCTACTTCAGCCAGATCAGGCCTGCAAAGGAGCTGCGTTTCACAGGCCTTTGGAAGAGATGTTCTCGGTAGGCTGTAAGAGCACTGTGCAGAGCGAGTTGTTTCTTAGCTTCCCAAAGAGCTGGAAGCAAGATGCTGTGGGGCGCAACACGCCCTTTGGAAAGAAGCCTGCACGTTGCGCCTTTCAGCTCTAGGGCAATGTAGCACACCCAGAGCAGAAGTCCTACTTCAGCCAGATCAGGCCTGCAAAGAAACTGCGTTTCACAGGCCTTTGGAAGAGATGTTCCCGGTAGGCTGTAAGAGCACTGTGCAGAGCGAGTTGTTTCTTAGCTTCCCAAAGAGCTGGAAGCAAGATGCTGTGGGGCCCAACTCGCCCTTTGGAAAGAAGACTGCACGTTGTGCCTCTCAGCTCTAGGGCAAAGTAGCACACCCAGAGCAGAAGTCATACTTCAGCCAGATCAGGCCTGCAAAGAAACTGCGTTTCACAGGCCTTTGGAAGAGATGTTCCCGGGAGGCTGTAAGAGCACTGTGCACAGCGAGTGGTTTCTTAGCTTCCCAAAGAGCTGGAAGCAAGATGCTGTGGGGCCCAACTCGCCCTTTGGAAAGAAGCCTGCACGTTGTGCCTTTCAGCTCTAGGGCAAAGTAGCACACCCAGAGCAGAAGTCCTACTTCAGCTAGATCAGGCCTGCAAAGAAACTGCGTTTCACAGGCCTTTGGAAGAGATGTTCCCGGTAGGCTGTAAGAGCACTGTGCAGAGCGACTTGTTTCTTAGCATCCCAAAGAGCTGGAAGCAAGATGCTGTGGGGCCCAACTCGCCCTTTGGAAAGAAGCCTGCACGTTGTGCCTTTCAGCTATAGGGCAAAGTAGAACACCCAGAGGAGAAGTCCTACTTCAGCCAGATCAGGACTGCAAAGATACTGCGTTTCAAAGGCCTTTGAAAGAGATGTTCCCGGTAGGCTGTAAGAGCACTGTGCAGAGCGAGTTTTTTCTTAGCTTCCCAAAGAGATGAAAGCAAGATGCTGTGGGGCCCAATTCGCCCTTTGGGATGAAGCCTGCACGTTGTGCCTTTCAGCTCTAGGGCAAAGTAGCACACCCAGAGCAGAAGTCCTACTTCAGCCAGATCAGGCCTGCAAAGAAACTGCGTTTCACAGGCCTTTGGAAGAGATGTTCCCGGTAGGCTGTAAGAGCACTGTGCAGAGCGAGTGGTTTCTTAGCTTCCCAAAGAGCTGGAAGCAAGATGCTGTGGGGCCCAACTCGCCCTTTGGAAAGAAGCCTGCACGTTGTGCCTTTCAGCTCTAGGGCAAAGTAGCACACCCAGAGCAGAAGTCCTACTTCAGCCAGATCAGGCCTGCAAAGAAACTGCGTTTCACAGGCCTTTGGAAGAGATGTTCCCACTAGGCTGTAAGAGCACTGTGCAGAGCGAGTTGTTTCTTAGCTTCCCAAAGAGCTGGAAGCAAGATGCTGTGGGGCCCAACTCGCCCTTTGGAAAGAAGCCTGCACGTTGTGCCTTTCAGCTCTAGGGCAAAGTAGCACACCCAGAGCAGAAGTCCTACTCAACCAGATCAGGCCTGCAAAGAAACTGCATTTCACAGGCCTTTGGAAGAGATGTTCCCACTAGGCTGTAAGAGCACTGTGCAGAGCGATTGTTTCTTAGCTTCCCAAAGAGCTGGAAGCAAGATGCTGTGGGGCCCAACTCGCCCTTTGGAAAGAAGCCTGCACGTTGTGCCTTTCAGCTCTAGGGCAAAGTAGCACACCCAGAGCAGAAGTCCTACTTCAGCCTGATCAGGCCTGCAAAGAAACTGCGTTTCACAGGCCTTTGGAAGAGATGTTCCCGGTAGGCTGTAAGAGCACTGTGCAGAGCGAGTTGTTTCTTAGCTTCCCAAAGAGCTGGAAGCAAGATGCTGTGGGGCCCAACTCGCCCTTTGGAAAGAAGCCTGCACGTTGTGCCTTTCAGCTCTAGGGCAAAGTAGCACACCCAGAGCAGAAGTCCTACTTCAGCCAGATCAGGCCTGCAAAGAAACTGCGTTTCACAGGCCTTTGGAAGAGCTGTTCCCGGTAGGCTGGAAGAGCACTGTGCAGAGCGAGTTGTTGTAAGCTTCCCAAAGAGCTGGAAGCAAAATGCTGTGGGGCCCAACTCGCCCTTTGGAAAGAAGCCTGCACATAGTGCCTTTCAGCTCTAGGGCAAAGTAGCACAGCCAGAGCAGAAGTCCTACTTCAGCCAGATCAGGCCTGCAAAGAAACTGCGTTTCACAGGCCTTTGGAAGAGATGTTCCCGGTAGGCTGTAAGAGCACTGTGCAGAGCGAGTTGTTTCTTAGCTTCCCAAAGAGCTGGAAGCAAGATGCTGTGGGGCCCAAATCGCCCTTTGGAAAGAATCCTGCACGTTGTGCCTTTCAGCTCTAGGGCAAAGTAGCACACCCAGAGCAGAAGTCCTACTTCAGCCAGATCAGGCCTGCAAAGAAGCTGCGTTTCACAGGCCTTTGGAAGAGATGTTCCCGGTAGGCTGTAAGAGCACTGTGCAGAGCGAGTTGTTTCGTAGCTTCCCAAAGAGCTGGAAGCAAGATGCTGTGGGGCCCAACTCGCCCTTTGGAAAGAATCCTGCACGTTGTGCCTTTCAGCTCTAGGGCAAAGTAGCACACCCAGAGCAGAAGTCCTACTTCAGCCAGATCAGGCCTGCAAAGAAGCTGCGTTTCACAGGCCTTTGGAAGAGATGTTCCCGGTAGGCTGTAAGAGCACTGTGCAGAGCGAGTTGTTTCTTAGATTCCCAAAGAGCTGGAAGCAAGATGCTGTGGGGCCCAACTCGCCCTTTGGAAAGAAGCCTGCACGTTGTGCCTTTCAGCTCTAGGGCAATGTAGCAAACCCAGAGCAGAAGTCCTACTTCAGCCAGATC